>NC_084891.1:7322500-7495000 GCF_958979055.1 Alnus glutinosa | reverse complement strand
CTACCCAGTTGGAGTAGATTCTCATGTTCAGGACATAACTTTTTTGTTAAATGTCGAAGCTAACGATGTTTGCCTGGTAGGCATCTTGGGTATGGGCGGAATTGGAAAAACAATCATCGCTAAAGCTATTTATAACCAATATTTCCATGGATTTGAAGGTAAAAGTTTCCTTGCAAATGTCAGGGAAACTTCCAAGGAACCTAGGGGCCAAGTTCATCTCCAACAACAACTTCTTTCTGACATCTTGAAGACAAGTGAGATAAAGATAAGTAGTGTTGACAGAGGAATCAATATGATTAAAGAAAGACTTCGTAATAAAGCAATACTTGTGATACTTGATGATGTAGACCATCTGGAGCAACTGAATGCCATATGTAGAAGGCGTGATTGGTTTGGTTCGGGAAGTAGAATTATTATAACAACAAGGATGAGCACTTGCTAAGGGAGCTAGAAGTGGATAACGTATATACAGTTTCAACAATGAATGATAGTGAATCTCTTGAGCTCTTTAGTTGGCATGCCTTTAGGAATAGCTATCCTACTAAAGATTATACTCATTTGTCAAGAAGTGTCATTGCTTATTGTGGAGGGTTGCCACTAGCACTTGAAGTTTTGGGCTCATTCCTTTTCTCTAGGAGCATGCTTGAATGGGAAAGTGCATTAGATAAATTGAAGAGGATTCCTCATGAGCAAATTCAAAATAAACTTAGAATAAGTTTCGATGGACTAAGCGACAATACTGAAAAGGATATATTCATTGACATCGTATGTTTCTTCATCAGAATGGACACAAACTATGTTGTAAAAATATTGGATGGTTGTGGTTTTTTTCCAAAGATTGGAATTAGTGTCCTTATTCAGTGGTGTCTTCTTAAAGTTAGTGGGAGAAATGAGTTTACCATGCATGATTTGCTACGAGACATGGGAAGAGAAATCGTTCATGAAAAACACCCAAACGAACCTGGGAAATGGAGTAGATTATGGCGGCATGAGGATGCATTTGATATATTGACAAAGCACGAGGTAATAAGAACTTTCTCAATTGAAAAAATTGAAAGAAAAATAGAGCATTTTATTTTCTAATATATGTGTTATTTGGGAATTAAGCAAATGCATATATACAAATTCATGCTGATCACATGCCCTGAGAGTGTATTTCCTATATTTCTTATTTGAAAATAGGAATACTTGTTTTCTTTGCTAACATCATTCTTTTGTTTTTGTAGTTGCAAACATGATTACATTAGATTAAGCAAGGCGAAATAAATGAAATAATTAACAAGAAAGTATTTTGGTCGGCCAAAATTGTTAAAGTTGCCACTTATCTCAAAAGTTTAAGTTTACAAGAAATATTGAATTAAATCACTTAATTAATATTTTAATACTTTAATAAGTAATGCCAATACATCGAATATGCAATTGAAATGGGAAGTGAATTACAGAGATAAGGTTCAAGCTTAAAACCTTTGCTCTGATACCAAATTAGATCATCAATTGCCCAAATGCTTGATAACATGTTAAATCATCAATTATCCTAAAAGCTTATGTGATAAATCTGGATAATCACTTGTCTCATGCATTTTTTTTTTTTTTTAATTTTTTTTTAATGCAGGGAACAAATGCAGTTAAAGGACTTAATTTAGAATTGCCAACTCTAAGTAAGGTGAATTTCAATTCAAGAGCATTTAGTAAAATGAAGAGACTAAGATTAGTAGATTACTCCAACTTGATCACGTACGATTCACAGGAGACTATAAATATCTTTCCAAAGAATTAAGGTGGCTCTGTTGGCATGGATTCCCTCTAAAGGTTATGCCAAATGACTTTTATCTGAAAAATATAGTTGTGCTAGACTTACAATATAGCAATCTCAAAAGAGTTTGGGAAGTTCCTAAGGTATAATAATCAATAATTTTTTATTTTTATTTTTTTTATGTTCTAGGCTCTAATATTGTGATTTCCTTCATTTTTTCATTATTTATTTTCTCATTTGTTTAGCAGTTGCTTGATAAGATGAAAATTCTAAATCTCAGTCACTCTCATTATCTGTGGGAGACTCCTGACTTTTCAAAACTTCACAATCTTGAACAATTAATACTCGAGGATTGTACGAGTTTGTTTGAGGTTCACCACTCCATTGGAGATCTTAGTAATCTTGTTTTGGTGAATTTGAAAGATTGCAAATGTCTTAAAAGTTTGCCAAGGAGTTTCTATAACTTGAAGTCTTTAGATACTCTTATTCTTTCTGGGTGTTCTAAAATAGACAATTTGGTTGACAACTTGGGGGAGATGGAATCATTGACAATTCTTCTTGCGGACAGAACTGCTATAAGGCAAGTGCCTTTTAGTATAGTGCAACTGAAGAACCTCAAACATTTATCTCTATATGGGTGTAAAGGATCACTGTCCAAGCCATTGCCTTCACTCTTTTGGTCCTGGATATCACCAAGGAAAAGTCCCAAGTCAGTTAATCTACTGCCAACTGTGCTACAAGGCTTGAACTCATTAACACACTTATGTCTCTGGGAGTGCAATTTATCAAACGACGCAATTCCTGCAGATCTTTGGAATTTATGTTCTCTTCAAATTTTAGATTTAAGATGCAATAGTTTTGAAAGCCTATCTGCAAGCTTAGGTGGTCTCTCAAAGCTTCAAGATCTCAGATTGAATCGCTGCAAAAACCTTAAATCAATTCTAAATTTACCCGCAAGCTTGGTTTTTTTAGATGCAAAATACTACACGACTCTGGAAAGAATGCCGGATCTATCAAAGCTCTCAAAGATAAACGGTTTGTACCTTACTAACTGCCAGAAATTAGTCGAAATTTCAGGTCTGGATAAACGATCAAATCCCATTGTATCTGTTTGTATGGGAGGGTGCATAAATTTGACAAATACTTTTAAGCAAAACTTCATACAGGTACATGTTTCTCTCTCTCTCTCAATTTAACTGAAATGGGATAATGTGTGGAGTATGGTTTTAACTTATATAGGACCTCTTCTATGATATCGGATTAAATCTCCGAGTAATGCTATAAGGAGAACTCATGTCCTTTTAAAATTACCATTGGATTAAAATCCAATGGTGATTTATTGCACATCCAATAGAAATTAGGCTACATCAATTTTGGGAGGGCTCAAGGAGGACATGAGTCCTCTTTATAACATTACTTTAAATATCCACTTATGTCACGTTATTTAATTAATACTTTAACACACACCATTATCTTTCCTTATTTAACAGGAATGGGCTACCCGTAGAGTTGGTAGTGTGTCTGGCATTCTCCTCCCTGGCAATCTAATTCCTGATTGGTTCACATATCAGTGTGAGGGACCCTCGATACATTTTGAAGTACCTATTGTTGATTCCATATTGAAAGAGTTTGGTGTATGCGTTTTCTCTTCATCACGTGTTTCGGTATTATCTTCATATAGAGGTAGCATGTACTCATTTATTAACCATACCAAGAATACTATTGTAACCAATCTGGTAGAAACATCTGGAAGCCCATTCCCTCTTGGAGATCACTTATTGCTATTCAATGTTGTTCTTACCAATGATTTTGAGGATGGTGACGAAGCGGAGGTTGTTGTAGGATCGGGATCTGATCAAATCATTGTTAAGAAGATAGGGGTGTATCTAGTTTATGAAGGGGTTGTTGGTGAAGAAATTATTCATTACGCCTCTACATCAAACGAGGATGCCAATAACAATAGACATAACGGACACTCTTGTATGAGAAAAGCGAGATCTCCAAATAAAATGAAGGATGCACATGTTTTGCTGCAGGAGAAAAAGCTCAAAAATCTTACTACAGAGGAAAGTGAGTATTCTTTTTACTCTTTTATGACAAGATATCAAAAGTTTCATTTTGGATAGTTCTAAGATATATGTAATCTATGTCATGCCCCCAAGCGAATGTCAATGCAAGTTTCCTCCTTTATAGTCTCCTTATGCTCTTGCGCTAAATTCTCCTAGCAAATAATCTGTCTCCAGGTTGAAGTTTCATATCTGAGGGAGTTTTTGCAGTTGGGTTATTAGTGATTTTCTATAAGATGTTGATATTGTGTTGCATAATCCTTTTCAATCTCTATCGGAATTCGAATGTAGAGTCCATGACTGATGGTCATGATCGTAAGATATTATCTCCTTATATCGCCTTTATATCACATATTACGGTGTTTATTATATTGTTAATAAATAAATATATATACAGTATTACGGTTATTATTATTTTGTCCTATCTTAAGGACCTCTAAATTATTTTTTATATTGGAACGATCGATTTGTAATTTAGACCAACCACTGAGAATGATTTTGCATTTATCTCTAGATTTTAGAAAGAAAAAAAAAATTGTTTGTTTCTTTCTTTTTTTAAAAAGAATATTGTATTTTTTTTTTGGACGAATCAATGCTTTATAAACCAAACTCAACAGAAAACATCACTCCAGTAAACATTGGATACAACAAACAGCCAAGAGAACAAACTCTCTATACAGCAACCTATCAACCAAAACAAATTACAGCATAGCCATCAAACAGAACAACAAAACCAGAAAACAAGACAACAGCAGTTTCACAAACGCCATTGCTGTGCAATGCTATCCGAGATGTTCTTCAACTTCCTACTAGACAAAACTCGAGCTCTAACCTCACCTTTAATCTGAGAAACAAGAGCTTCTTCAGTCAAAGGATTATTACCATAACAAAGGTCATTTCTCAGCCTCCATAGATGGTATATAGCTGCTGCCAAACAAAGCTTACAGAGAATATTCTGCAGACTTTTACCCTTCAATTTCCAGCACCAGACCAAAACATCATCCCAGTGCACACAAGGGTTAGAAATACAACAAGCAGCCATCAAATGATGCCAAACTCGTCTACAGAAACTACATTGGAAGAACAAATGATCAATCGATTCCTGGCACCCAAAACAGAACCGACATAAAGAATTTCCAGTAAATCTCCATTCACACATACGTTATTTGGTGGTAAGAGCATTCCTACAAAAAAGCCATAACATGAAAGCATGTCGAGGAATAGCCAACAGAAACCACACAACCTGCCACTAAGGGACCTCAGGGACTTTAGTCCTAAGAGAATTCCAAGTCTCCGAACAAGAATAAATTCCCTTTCTAGATTTCCACACAGGGACATCCTCAGTACCAATGGCAATACCTGGAAGTTGGCTCTAAATATTCACCAATACTTCCGAGCGAGCAGGGGGCCAAATCCAATTACCATTCTACAGAACGGCAGATAGTTTAGCATCAATACCAATCCCAAAATCATAAACTATCCAAAATTCGTAGGTATCAACAAGCCTACCAGCCGGGTGCCAAGCATCAAACCAAAGAGATATATCATGACCTTTCCCAACTTTAAAGCTCAGAAACTCCTTAGCTACATCCCGGAGCTTGAGAATCTTTTTCCAACTCCAAGAACAAGCCTTAGGTAGAGGAATATGCCAGGAACTCCTCCTCTTCAACCAATTTTGCTTAACCCATGCAACCCATAAAGAACCGGCTTGAGAACACATGTTCCATATATGGTTAAGCATGGCAGCACAATTCCAAACATCAAGTTTCCTAAGTCCAAGACCTCCCTCAGATTTTGGAAAACAGACTTTGTCACAAGCAACCTTAGCTTTAGCACTAGTATCCTTCCCACTCCACAAAAATCTGTTAATTTTCTGTTCAATAAGCTAGATAACTTTCTTAGGGAGAATGAACACTCTAGCCCAAAAAACTTGAAGGCTAAAGAGGATAGAAGAGATGAGCTGAAGTATCCCTGCAAAAGATAAATGCCGCACCAACCAAGAATCGATACGACCCGCAATCTTAGCCACCAAAGCATCACAGTCCATAGCCGATAGTCTTTTAGTAATTAGAGGAACTCCCAAATACCGGACTAGCAAAGACCCCTCAGGCATCTGTAGGACCCCTAAGAAAGCTAGCTTATCATCTCTATGAATTCCAGCACAAAAGAAAGCACTTTTGGCAGGGTTAGCTTTGAGACTAGATAAAACTTCAAACTTAGCAAGGACATCTTGGACAGTTTGAATAGACCCCATATCAGCTTTAGAGAAGATGAGTAAATCATCTGCAAAGCACAGATGAGTTAATTTCAGCTTGCTGCACTTATGATGAAATCTGAACCTCTCTGGATTAGAGGAAGCTTCCGTAAGTAGCCTGGACAAGATCTCCATGGTAAGCACAAAAGGTAAGGTGAGATCGGGTCACCCTGTCTCAAACCTTTCTTGCCTTTAATATAACCCACTAAAGAACCATTAAGAGCCACTAAAAAGAGGGGCTAGTGATACAAGCTTTAACCCAAGAAACATACTTCTTTGGGGCACCAAAACAGACCAGGTAGTGGAGGATAAAATCCCAACTTATTGAATCATAAGCTTTCATTAGATCAATCTTCAAAGCACATCTAGAAGTCCCCTTACTTTTATGATAATCATGCACAATTTCCTGGGCCAGCAGAATATTTTCTGCAACGCTTCTCTTTGGAATGAAGGCTCCTTGGTTATTGCTAATTATATCAGGAAGCCCCAGCAGCAACCGATTAGCAAGAATCTTCGTGATGGTCTTGTAGATAAGATTGCAATAGGAAATAGGCATGTAGTCACCCATGACAGACGGGTTCCTTTTCTTAGGCACAAGAGTGATGATGGTGGAGTTAACTTCCTTAAGGAGAATACCAGAAGAGAAGAATTCCAACACTGCCTCAGTAACCCCATCACATATAATAGGCCAAAGCCTTATGGAAAAACCTTGCAGAAAATCCATCAGGGCCGGGAGCTTTATTAGGCTTCATAGAGAAAATAGTTCTACGAACTTCATCTCTAGATACAGTAGCTCCCATACCTTCAATGCATGTAGCAGAAAACTGTCACTGAATGAGTTGTGCAACTCTATCAGCTTGAGTTTTAGAGAAAACGTGAGTAGAGCAACCAAGAAGGTTCTTGTAGAAGTCAATAGCCATCTCCTTAATAAGCTTTGGATCTGATATAGAATTCCCCTGGTCATCCTTCAACATTTTCACAAGATTGGAAGCATTACGAGCTTTGACAATCTTGTGGAAAAAAACAGAGTTGCTGTCCCCAAGATTAAGCCACTGATTTCGTGACTTTTGTTTAATAAAGTTCTCTTCAACTGTCATAAGAGAAAGGAATTGATGCATACACTCCTTTTCCTTCAGATACCACTCCCTACTACCACAAGAGTTTAAAAACCCTCTCTGAGTTAAAGCAAGATCCTGTCTGGCCCTCTCTACCTTCAGCCCTAAGCCACCAAAAACTTCAACATTCTTTTTTTTTGTATTTTTCTACTAATTGCGTTTGGGTATCGAATATTTCGAATATAAATAATATTCTGAATCTGATCACGAATTTCAAGGCAATGAAAATGTGTTTGGATGTTGAATATAATTTAGATTCTTTTGAATATGTGTTTGGGTGTTGAATTTGGAAGATTGGAAAAAAGTGTTTTATAATAATATAAAGTGATTGGAAATGATTGGATTGTATGAAAAGTTGTGTATAATGATTGGTATGGTAAAAAATAATAATAAAAAATATATGATGGGTTTTAAAAAAGTGTTTTATAATAGTATAAAATGATTGGAAATGATTGGATTGTATGAAAAGTTGTGTATAATGATTGGTATGGTAAAAAATAATAATAAAAAATATATGGTGGGTTTATTCAAACTTTATTAAAGTGACCCATGGGTTTTATTCAACTTGGATCCGGGTATGGGTTTTTGAATAAAAACCCGGTTCGAATATTGAATAATCTTACGAACCAAACGCACCATTAAATACAAACAGTAATTTTGATTTTTCAATGATTAAAATAAGGTATTTTTGAAATATTTTAGTCAAATTTGATTTTTCATCTAACATAATGGTCAAGACTAACGGATGAAACTAAGTTGTAATAAATTAGTAATTTGAAAGGTTAAAACATAACATTTGTCTGATCTTAATACCTTCATATAAAAATGACTCTTAGTTGAAAAGGCTAAATTATATTTAACCCATATAAAAATTTTGAGAGCTGGTTGTGGTATTCAAAAATAACCATTAATTGTGCTCTAACTCATATGATATTAATTAGAAAAGAAAAAAAAAAAATCCAATGATATCACCGATTTTTCCACATCTATTACCTAAGTTTGACTGATGCCAAGAAAAGAGAGAGTTCTCAATGAAGACATTGAAGATCAACACTTGTCTGTTTATTTCAGCTTTTTGCTTCTTGGTCTGTTCAACGTGATAAAACTGAAGCAAAACGGGTTCATCGCTCTTGGGTCTGGCGAAGAAAAGAAGTCAAAAAGATTGGAGGCCACCATGACTTTACAGAATTACAGGTGAAATACAAGTCACACATCATAAAAGTATATATATCTTTACTTCTACTTGAATTTCCATCGTGTCTTTGCTGTTGGGTTTGTTTGATAAAGTACTATGCGGTAGAGGATAGTAAATTATTAATTTTGAAGTTAGTAAAAAATGATAAATGTGATATAAAGTAAAATGAATTTATATAAAAAGGTGAAAAAAATTTATATTGTAGTAAATTTTTTTATTTGAATAGTAATAAAAAAAATTAATGATGTGATATAAAAAATGAAAAATGTTAAAATGCTTTGATGTTAATTGTTTTTGAAAAATGTAAAAATAAAGTGAAATTTTTTATGTTGTTTGCCAAACGCTTGCTATAAATTTTCTCATAACGTCTCTCCCAACATTTTTAAGGATAAGTACAAACTACAAACACCAATTAAGCCCAGACAATATTTAAACTTGGAAATAGAAACTAGCTTAATCAACATGTTCATTTGATTTTCGGCGATAGGAATCTTCTTCAATGTGATATTTTCATGTGTGGTAACATGTATTGTGCTTTGGCTATCACAAAACACAATAGTCTCATTGTACTGCAAACCTAGATCATTGACCAAACTTGTAACGACACAGAAAAAAGCACTAGCCACATTTACTATCAGCAAAAAAGAACTAGTCAATTTAAAATTTCTTTATAATTCCTAACAAAACCTAGTTTTTCATATGGGACCAATATGTAACAAACTTCTCTCTTTAAATTTCTGACGTTTCGTCAAGGCTCTAGTACTATTTGTAATGATCCATGAAAAAACAATAACTACATTTGCATTATCATCCGTAAAGAACTAGTCAATTGAAAGTTTTCTTAAAATTCTCTATAAATTCAAGTTTTACTTAGCAACTAGGCAATGTGAGACTTAACACTTATGTGTATATTTATAAACTACTTACTCTATGTGGGCTACTCCTTATCTTCTTAATATGGGATCAAGGTATTACAAAACCTCTCAGCCAAATTGCGTCTTTCACTTCTTCAGCCGTTGCCATATACTTTGTCTCCGTAGTGGACAAAGCAACTATTGACTGTATTATCGCCCTCTAACTAATGGCACACACTAGAAAGTGAAAACATAACATGTCGGAGATTTTCTTTTATTAGATGACGACCATATGACCAATATAATCTGAATCGGCATACTCAATGCAACCAAAATGCTGACAGATTTCATTAATATATCACATTATATTCAATTATATAACAACACATATCACCCATAATAAAAATTATATAAATACATAAAATATATTATTATTTTTTTAAAAGATGGTGGCCGAGCTACCCTTTAAACAAATGGCGGGTCAACCATTTTACCACCACCAAAACCACAATGCTAAAAAAAATTCAGCATTATAAACCAAGTGGTGAGGGCAGGGACATGAACCGGCCAACGCCTAAAGGACAGATAATTAATTCAACAAATGTTTTGTTTTTATCTTTTGTTTATTTTCATATAAAAAATGAGCAAATTCATCTTTGAATAAATTAATTTACAAAAATAAAATAAAATATAATTTATTTTATTTTATTTTTAAAATAAAAAAAGAAAAAGAAAAAGAAAAAGAAGAAGAAGAAGATGAATATGTGTCATATGTGAAAATGAGTATCACTATTAAAAATGGTATCCGCATCCCATTTACAAGACCCGAAATCTACATCCAAGTCCACCGAAAAATATCGCCAAAATATCCTTTTAAACCCGTGGCTGGGCACGCTCATGTGATGTCATCCAAAAATATCGGAGGAGGACTTTGAGAATCAAAATGATCCTCCAAAAGCGGTGGATCCATCCAACAACGCAAAATCATCTTGTCCTTCTTATATTTTAAAATTTGATAATAGAGAATTTATTTATTATTTTTGCATACCATAAGAAGCTCTTAGAACATTTTTATATCATATCAAACTTGTTGGCTTATTGTAAATCAATGTGATCACATGGACTAATTTCAAATATTATTTTTTAAAAAAAAATAAAAAGAAAAAAGAAAAAGAAGAAGAGCAAGTTGAATTCTATTGCGTTTTTTCTTTGCAATTCCAATCCCTTTAACATATGAAAGTCATTAAATCATCTTACAAAAAATTTAATTAAAAAAAAAACCCAAAAGCTAAAAACGTACACCGACAAATTAAACACATTAACAAATTAAATCATTATAACTGGAATCTTATTATAAAATTACGGTCTCAGTTTGTTTAAGTAAGACGTAAAATAATTAAATTATTCCTTTAAATGACAAAGGGTTTTACAAATAATAATAATAAAAAAATTATCAACCCTATTCTCAAGTATTTCTTTTATCTATTTTTAACATTTTTATATCTAAACAAAAGAGAGTCCTTGCTGTTAAAATATGGAAGTTTTCCACATTAAGTTTGTCTTTACCATTTAGGCTTGATCGTTCATTATCATTCTTGTATTTTCTGTACTTACCACAGTTTTTCTATAAATATATATAAGTAATTTATACTGTAAACACATCATATAATAAATGCACAAATGTACAATATAACCCTTACGAAAAATTTAATTGATTGTGGAAATATGCCGCAAGGCACTCTAATTATTACTTTTTTAAGGAAAAATTACAGTTGAGCCCTCTAATCTGTCAGCTGTTTTGCAAGTAGCCATATGAACTATCAACACTTGGACTCTGGCTCTCCAAACTACAAAAAAGTTTAAAAAAAAACTTATTTTATTGAAATATGCATATAATACTCCTATCACGTGTCATTTTTTAATTAAAAATAATAATAAAATTTTAAAAATAAAAAAAAAAACTAAAATTTTATTTTTTATTATTATTTTACTTTTTAAAAAAAAGATGGGTTTTTGGGGGTGGCTGCCATTTCTTCATTTTATTTTTTATTTTTAAATTTAAATTTTATTATTTTTAATTGAAAAATGACACGTGGCAGGGGTATTATAGGCATATTTCGATAAAATGGGCATTTTTGAAATATTTTGGTAGTTTAGGAAACTAAAATCTAAGCGTTGATAATTCGTGAGATTACTTAAAAAACAACCGACAGTTTGAGGGGCTAGTTGCAAAAATGATGGCGGAAGAAAAATTGATGGAAGTGCAAAATGGCAAGGATAGGTTTGAGTGTCAATCACGTCAACAACTTTGATGACTTTCTTATTAATCACAAAGGATTTATGTGTGCATGCTTTGAAAAAATGCAATGAAGGAATTGAGAGTGCTTGTCTTTTCTCTAGCTAACGTCTTAAGTCTTAACACGGCCACAAACTTTTGACTTTCTTGACATAAATGAATTCAAATTGATCAGAGACGCGTTAAAGAATTGAAAGAAATTCATTTTTTATTTCCCATTTAGCTTTCTTTGTGATAAATGAAATTTTGCTCCCATAAGCTGTCAGCAATTTATTGGTCCAATCTGAACACAGGAAGAAACCGTGTTGAGATTGGATCAATAATGATGATGTGTTAAGGGATGATCGCACCATAACAATTGTGATCACCCACACTATTTATTTTCATGGAAAGTGAAAACTTTCATGAAAATTAAAGGAAATTTGGTGCAACTCTCTATCTATATATAAATAGTCAAGGGGTTGGAGGCTGAAATTCATTCAGTTGTTCTTTAACTATTTCTCTTTTTGTTTTCCTCATAAATTTCCACCTTAACAGGATAAATCCTTCCAAACACTTGCATTCATTTTACATTGAAATTCCTTCAAATAAATGATCTGCAGGATAAAAAATCAAGTCTTTGGGAGTTGATTTTCCAATTCTCACCTTCTCCCCCTTGGGCCATAGCTGTTGGAACATCGAGATCTCCTAAACCCTTCTTCTCTTCATCTTCTTCCTCCCATTCCAACTGCATTTACGACGTGTTCTTGTGTTTTAGAGGTGAAGATATGCGTAAGAACTTCACTGACCACCTCTACTTCGCTTTGAGAGATGCCGGAATTAAAATCTTCAAAGATGACCATGAGCTCCAAAGAGGTGAATATCTTGCATCTGAACTGTTACGGGCAATCCAAGGATCCAAAATCTCTATCATTTTTTTTTCAAGGAACTATGCAGCTTCGAGGTGGTGCCTAGAGGAACTTGTGGAGATCATGGAGTGCCAAAGAAGTATGACGCAACTATTTCTGCCTATATTCTATGATGTTGAACCCTCGGATGTGAGAAACCAGACGGGTAGTTTTGCAGAAGCATTCGCAAAACATGAAGAGCATTACTTGTTGGACATGGACAAAGTTCTTAGGTGGAGAAGAGCTATGTGTGAGGCTGCTAATTTGTCAGGATGGGATCTAAGAAAAACTGCAAACGGGTAAGTTCGTATACGCAATAGTTTTTTCTTTAACCTACAATATTCTATTTTAGTACATTTATAGTATCACATTACAATATGTTTTCTATAAGGGAAAAATATAAAAAAGCCCCATGAACTAACAACCGGTTTTAGAATAACCCCCTTAATTTTCAAGTGCGCTAACGTAACTCATCAAAGTAACCAAAGTGTGCCAAAAATGCCACTTTTGTCGAAATATTCCTATAATAACATTTATTCTCTTAAAACCTAAAATAAAAAAATTAATTAAAAAAAGTATTCTTTTTTTAAAAAAATTTTAAAAAATATTAACATAAAACTAAAAAGTTCAAGAAATTAAAAACTTAAAAAAATATGTTTTTCAATTAAAAATTAAAAATAAAAAACAACAAGAAAAGGGGTGGCTCGGCAGCCGCCCCAATTAAAATTTTTTAAACTTTAAAGTTTTTAATTTCTTTTAATTTTTAGTTTTATATATATATATATATTTGACAATGACACGTGTCGTCATTTTATTGATGATAACGTGGCACACTAACGGAATCCATCAAGTGTTTTTACAGAATTTGACTGCAGGGAGTAATTTAGTTTTATAAATGTATATTTTTAATATATTGATATTTTTTTAGTAAGAGTAACACATGTCATTATTTTATTGGTGTTGATGTTAATACTAACAGAATCTATCAAGTATTTTGACAGAATTTGACTACAATGACTAAATTGTTATTTTTTGCCTACCTTGAAGACTTTTGAATTATTTTTTAGGAAAAAGTATAAAAAGCCCCCTGAATTCTCAAGTGTACTAATTTGACCCAACAAACTACCAAAGTGTGCCAAAAAAGCCACTTTTGTCGAAATATTCCTATAATACCCTTATTCTCTTAAAAACTAAAATAAAAAATTAATAAAAAAACTATTTAAAAAAATAAAGAAATTTTAAAAAACTATTAATGTAAAACAAAAAAGTTAAAGAAATTAAAAACTTAAAAATTAAATTTTTTTAATTAAAAAAAAAAAAAGAAAATAAAAAGGAGAAAAAACAAGAAGAAAAGGAGTGCCTCGACAGCCACCCCAATTAAAAAATTATAGTTTTTTATTTTTTTTAATTTCTTTAACTTTTTAGTTGTATAAATTTTTATTAATAGTGGCATGTGTTGTCATTTTATTAATACTAACGTGGCATACTAATAGAATCTGTTAAGTGTTTAAAAGGAATTTGACTGGAAATAATAGTTTAGTTTTATAAATGTATATTTTTAATGTATTGATATTTTTTTAAGTAAGACTGACATATGTCATCATTTTATTGGTATTGATTTTGACACTAATTGAATCCGTTAAGTATTTTGACAGAATTTTACTACAATGACAAAAAAAAAAAATTTTCCTACCTTGAAGACGTTTGTATTATTTTTTAGGGTTAAATACTCCATTGGTACCTGAGTTTTAAGAGTTTTTAAGTTTAGTATTTGACTTTTCATTTGTATCATAGGTGGTACCTGAGTTAGAGGAAAAAGTTCATTTGGTGCCTCTGTTAGATTTTTTGTCAAAATTTTAACAGCTCGCCACGTGTCAACTGCTGAGGTTGACACGTGGCACTATATAAAAATAAAATCTTTAACAAAAATAATAAAATTAAAAATAAAAATTAAAAATAAAAAAAGAAAGAAAGAGGAGAGGGGTGGCCGGCCACTCCCATTTTAAAGGGGAGTGGATGAGCCACCCCCTTGGCCGATCTGGGTTTAGGGTGGTTCGGCCACCCCATGGCAGAAAAGAAAAAGAAAAAAAATGATGGGTTTTGGACCTTGGGGGTGGTCGAACCACCCCCATGGGCAAACCCTCAAATATTTTTTGATGGGCTTTGGCCCATAGGGGTCACCGAATCATCCCCTAGGGCCACGAGAGTGGTTTGGCCACCCCCAGACCTGCCGACCAAGGGGTGGCCGAACCACCCCGTGGCCTATGGGGCTGGTTCGGCCACCCCCAAGGGCCAAAACCCATAATATTTTATTTTTATTTTTTATTTTATTTTTTCTGCCACAGGGTGGCCAAACCACCCCCCATACTGGCCAAGGGTTGGCTTAGTCACCCCTCTTCCTTTTTTTTTTTCAATTTTATTATTTTTAATTATTTTTTAAAGATTTTTATTTATTTTTTATTTTTTATATAGTACCACATGTCAACCTCAGCAATTGACACGTGGCAAGCCGTTAAAATTTGGACAAAAAATCTAACAAATGTACCAAATGAGTTTTTACCTCTAACTCAGGTACCACCTATGATGCAAATTAAACTCAGGTATTAAATTTAAAAATGCTTAAAATTCAGGTATCAATGAGGTATTTGACCCTATTTTTTGTTCCGTAATGAGCGATTTATAATTTAGGTCAACCACATGGATTGATTTTGCATTTAATATTTAGTTTAGTTTTTAAGAGAATAGGGGTATTATAGGAATATTTTGACAAAAGTAGCATTTTTGGCACACTTTGCTAGTTTGATGGGTTACGTTAGTATACTTGAAAATTTATGGGGCTATTCTAAAATCGGTTGTTAGTTCAGGGGGCATTTTGATATCTTTCCCTTAATTTTAACAGTAAAGTGGTAGAGGGACTAATTTAAAACTTGTGTAAAACTTAAGGACTAAATTCTTAAAAATGAAATTTCAAGGACTAAATTCAAATAAGATGAAAACTTAGTGGTTAAACAAGGCCTAGAGTCGTTGTACTAGAGAAAAGGAAAATGAAGAAAACCTTTTGCAATTGTGACACAGAAAAAAAAAAAAAAAATCTTACTTTGGTAGCTGTACTACAGGGTTGAAAAGAGTGTTACTTAGAAGAAAAACACTACTTTTTGCCATAGAATTAAAAGCAAGAGTAATTCCTTTGGTCTTGTGTGAGAGAATGAGGTTTTGAGTGTATTGCATTTTGGGTTTGAAAGATATTTCATTGCCACTCTTTTGTACTCCAATTCTTTGGGTAATTGATTTTTTTTTTCTAGTCTTCTCTCATGGACATACCTTAAATCGAGAGCATCATGAAATTCTCTTGTACTATTGTGTGTGATCATTTTGTATTATTTATTGTGATCATGATCTGTTGCACAATATAAACTTTATTGGCTAATTAACCAAGTGATACTCACTTATTTTTTTTATGGATTCACGTACTTATAACATAATTCTATGGTACAAAAATTTAGTTTATTCAAACTTTGCCCTAGTAGTATTGTAAATGCTAATGAGTTAAGGATAATGGCCAAAACTAATGTGTTCTATGTTTTTACATATTCGTGTATATGAAACTTATATTTCAATTCTCTCTTGTATAATGTGACTCTACCTAACTTCTGAAAATAATTTCTAGGCATGAAGCAAAGTTTATCAGGAAAATTGTTAAAGAGATTACAAGAGAATTGAACAGCAACCACTTGTTTATAGCACTCTACCCAGTTGGAGTAGATTCTCGTGTTCAAGACATAACTTTTTTGTTAAATGTCGGAGTTAGTGATGTTTGCCTGGTAGGAATCTTGGGTATGGGCGGAATTGGAAAAATAACCATTGCTAAAGCTATTTATAACCAATATTTCCATGGATTTGAAGGTAAAAGTTTCCTTGCAAATGTTAGGGAAACTTCCAAGGAACCTAGGGGCCAAGTTCATCTCCAACAACTTCTTTCTGACATCTTGAAGACAAGCGAGATAAAGATAAGTAGTGTTGACAGAGGAATCAATATGATTAAAGAAAGACTTTGTAATAAAGCAATACTTGTGATACTTGATGATGTAGACCATATGGAGCAACTGAATGCCATATGTAGAAGGCGTGATTGGTTTGGTTCGGGAAGTAGAATTATTATAACAACAAGAGATGAGCACTTGCTAAAGGAGCTAGAAGTGAATAATGTATATACAGTTTCAACAATGAATGATAGTGAATCTCTTGAGCTCTTTAGTTGGCATGCCTTTAGGAATAGCTATCCTACTGAAGATTATACTGATTTGTCAAGAAGTGGCATTGCTTACTGTGGAGGATTGCCACTAGCTCTTGAAGTTTTGGGCTCATTCCTTTTCTCTAGGAGCATGCTAGAATGGAAAAGTGCATTAGATAAATTGAAGAGGATTCCTCATGAGCAAATTCAAAATAAACTTAGAATAAGTTTCGATGGACTAAGTGACAATACTGAAAAGGATATATTCATTGACATCGCATGTTTCTTCATCGGAATGGACACAAAGTATGTTGTAAAAATATTGGATGGTTGTGGTTTTTTTCTAAAGATTGGAATTAGTGTCCTTATTCAACGGTGTCTTCTTAAAGTTAGTGGGAGAAACACGTTTACCATGCATGATTTGTTGCGAGACATGGGAAGAGAAATCGTTCGTGAAAAACACCCAAACGAACCTGGGAAATGGAGTAGATTATGGCGGCATGAGGATGCATTTGATATATTGACAAAGCGCGAGGTAATAAGAACTTTCTCAATTGAAAAAATTGAAAGAAAAATAGAGCAATTTATTTTCTAATACATGTGTTATTTGGGAAGCAAATGCATATATACCAATTCATGCTGATTACATGCCTTGAGAGTGTAAATCTTATATTTCTTATTTGAAAATAGGAATAGTTGTTTTCTTTGCTAACATCATTCTTTTGTTTTTGTAGTTGCAAACATGATTACATTATATTAAGCAAGGCGAAATAAATGAAATAATTAATTAACAAGAAAGCATGTTGGTTGACCAAAATTGTTAACGCCACCACCACTTATAAGAAATAATGAATTTAATCACTTAATTAATATTCTAAGACTTTAATATGTGAGCCAATACATCGAATATGTAATAGAAATGGGAGGTGAATTACGAAGACAAGGTTCAAGCTCAGAACCTTTGCTGTCATACCATATTAGATCATCAATTGCCCCAAATGCTTGATACTGTGTTAAATCATCAATTATCCTAAAAGCTTATGTAATAAATCTGGATATTCACTTGTCTCATGCAATTTTTTATTTTTTTTACAGGGAACAAATGCAGTTGAAGGACTTACTTTAGAATTGCCAAGTCTAAGTAAGGTGAATTTCAATTCAAAAGCATTTAGAAAGATGCAGAGATTAAGATTACTCCAACTTGATCACGTACAATTCACTGGAGCCTATAAATATCTTTCCAAAGAATTAAGGTGGATTCGCTGGCATGGATTCCCTCTAAATTTTATGCCCAATGACTTTTATCCAAAAAACCTAGTTGTGTTGGACTTACAATATAGCAATCTCAAAAGAGTATGGAAAGTTCCTCACGTACAATAATCAATAATTTTTTTTTTTTTTTTTTTAATGTTCTAGGCTCTAATATTGTGATTTCCTTCATTTTTCATTGTTTATTTTTCTCATTTGTTTAGCAGTTGCTTGAGAAGATGAAAATTCTAAATCTTAATCACTCTCATTATCTGAGGCAGACCCTGACTTTTATAAACTCTCCAATCTTGAGCAATTAATACTCGAGGATTGTACGAGTTTGTTTGAGGTTCACCACTCCATTGGAGATCTTAGTAATCTTGTTTTGGTGAATTTGAAAGATTGCAAATTTCTTAAGAGTTTGCCAAGGAGTTTCTATAAGTTGAAGTCTTTGGAAACTCTTATTCTTTCTGGGTGTTCTAAAATAGACAATTTGGCTGAAAACTTAGGGGAGATGGAATCATTGACAATTCTTCTTGCGGACAGAACTGCTATAAGGCAAGTGCCTTTTAGTTTAGTGCAACTAAAGAACCTCAAATATTTATCTCTATATGGGTGTAAAGGATCATTGTCCGAGCCATTGCCTTCACTCTTTTGGTCCTGGATATCACCAAGGAAAAGTCTCAAGTCAGTCAATCTACTGCCAATAGTGCTACAAGGCTTGAACTCACTAACACACTTATGTCTCTGGGAGTGCAATTTATCAGACGATGCAATTCCTGCAGATCTTTGGAATTTATGTTCTCTTCAAATTTTAGATTTAAGATGCAATAGTTTTGAAAGTCTATCAGCAAGCTTAGGAGGTCTTTCGAGGCTTCAAGATCTCAGATTGGATCGTTGCAAAAACCTTAAATCAATTCCAAATTTACCAGAAAGCTTGATTTTTTTAGATGTAAAACAATGCACGACGCTAGAAAGAATGTCGGATTTATCAAAGCTTTCAAAGATGAACGGTCTATACCTTACTAACTGCCACAAATTAGTGGAAATTCCAGGTCTGGATAAGCGGTCAAATCCCATTGTATCTGTTGGTATGGAAGGGTGCATAAATCTGACAAATACTTTTAAGCAAAACTTCCTACAGGTACATGTTTCTCTCTCTATGATATAGGACCTCTTCTATGATATTTGATTAAATCTATGAGTAATGTTATAAGGAGGACTATACTCCTTGAGTCCTCTCAAAATTGATGTTGCTTTTAAAATTATCATTCGATTTTGATCCAATGGTGATTTATCACACATCTAATGGTAATTAGACCACATCAATTTTGGGAGGACTCAAGGAAGACATGAGTCGTCCTTGAATAGAGCATTACTTTAAATCTCCACTTCTCTCGCATTATTTAATTAATACTTTAACACACATCATCCTCCTTCCTTATGTAACAGGAATGGGCTACGCGTGGAGTTGGTAGTGTGTTTGGCATTTTCCTCCCTGGCAATCAAATTCCTGATTGGTTCACATATCAGTGTGAGGGACCCTCGGTACATTTTGAAATACCTATTGGTGATCCCATATTGAAAGAGTTTGGTGTATGCGTTGTCTGTTCATCACATGTTTCGATATTATCTTCATATAAAGGTAGCATGTCATTTATCAACCATACCAAGAATACTATTTTGACCAATCTGGCAGAAACAGCCGGTGGCCCATTCCCTCTTGGAGATCACTTATTGCTACGCAATATTGTTCTTACCAATGATTTTAAGTATGGTGACGAAGCGGAGGTTGTTGTAGATTGGGGACCTGAAATCATTGTTAAGAAGATAGAGGTCTATCTAGTATACGAAGGGGTTGTTGATGAAAAAATTATTCATTACGCCTCTACATCAAATGAGGATGCCATTGTTGTCAGTGACGATGAGGATGCCAATAACAATAGACAAAGGAAAATGAAGGATGCACATATTTTGCTGCAAGAGAAAAAGCTCAAAAAGCTTACTACAGAGGAAAATGAGTATTCTTTTACTCTTTTATGACGAGATCTCAAAAGTTTCATTTTGGATAGTTCTAAGATATATGTAATCTTGTCTCACATGTATTGTATAATTATTGAAATATGTCATTGCCCCAAGCGAATGTCAATGCAAGTTTCCTCATCTATAGTCTCCATATGCTCTCATGCTAAATTCTCCTAGCAAAATATTTATCTCCAAGTTGAAGTTTCGTATCTGAGGGAGTTTTTGCAGTTGGGTTATTAGTGTTTTTCTATCAGATATTGATATTGTGTTGCATAATCCTTTTCAATCTCTATCGGGATTCAAATGTGGAGTCCATGACTGATGGTCATGATAACATGACAGCTTATGGCTGCAATGATGTCATTGATGAACCTACAATGGGATGGGCTCGATATGCTCATATGATGCAAATTTTGATTGTGTACCAATCGAGTTTATAGGGAGCCAAACTCTGGTATCAGACAGTTTTTCATGAGGAACTAGTCTATTTTAGGTTTACCTTTCACATCCTGCAGGGTAATGCATGATGGGCTTCACACTTCAAGAGTGTGAGGCAAGATGCTAATTGACCTGATCGAGCAAATTCAAACCAGTAATTATTAATCATGCAAATTACCAGCAAGAATGAAGGCCATTGTGGAATTTTATGTTAATGGGAAGAAAGATGCATTGAAACCCTTCCCTAATGGTTCAGTTTTGTTTGTATAGGGATTATTAAGCTTTAGTGTTTTACTATAACTTTTCTTTGTAAAGTTTTCAATTGTTTTGTTCAATGAAGGTTACTCATTCATATAAAAAAGAAAAAAAAATGGAAAAATAAAAGAAAAATAAGAGAATTGATATGCAGAGGAAACTATTAGCTTAATTTTATTCCAATGCTGAAACCATGAATATATACTGATATACATGAGCAGAAAAAGGCAAGTCTAATTTACAATCACATAACACTAATTGGCAAATGACTCCTTTATTCTTTCCTTAGATGTAGTGTAATCCCTTTATGTGCGGCTGTTGTTGCTCATCAGCAATGTGCTTGATGAGCACGGCAAGCATTGACTTCCTGATTGAAGCAATGCTTGCCTTGCACGATTATTTGGATTGCCTTTGATGGCATGTAGGCTTAATGAGTATCTTGGAATGCCTTTGATGATATGTGGACTTGATGAGGATCCTGTGTATGGTTGGACTTTATTGATCATGAAAGAATCAACAATGCAAGGCAAATATTGATTTCCTAATTCATGCAATATTTGCCTTGCATAGAACATTTGTTGTTGGGGTAAGTTTCCTTTGATGGTATGCAGCCTTGCTGATTGACATGACAAATTAGTTCGGCTTGAGTGATTTGTTGCAGTCAACTTTATTGGCAAGTATTCCTTGTCAATAGCTGTCGTTGCAGCTGTATTACACATGACATCAGTCATGTCATGCATAGCATTCTTGCTGGCAGTCTTAGACACGTCCTTGGCATGCATGGCATGCTTAGTAGCTGCTTGAGCAGCATCCGTGGCAGTGAGTGACACATCACTATGTGATATGTTACTAGGTAGTTTAACATCCCCTCTCAAGTTGATAGGGGATGGAATCACCTTCAACTTGGACTTTAGGAAGTGAAAGCTGGAAGTAGAGAGCCCTTTGGTAAAGACATCTGCAACCTGATCAGTAGTGGAGATGGATGATATCAGGATTTCCCGGTTGAGAACCTTCACTTGCACAAAGTGGTAATCAACCTCAATGTGTATAGTATTGGCATGGAAGACTGGATTTGACGCAAAGGCAAGGGCACTGACATTATCACACCACACCACAGGAGCAACCGGAAGAGGAGCTTGAAGTTCACAAAAGAGCATCCGTATCCACTACAACTTAGCAGTAACAATAGCTAATGAGCGATATTCAGCTTCGGTACTGGATCTAGACACCACTAGTTGCTTCTTGGCACTCCAAGAGATCAAGCAATCACCAAGAAAAACAGCATAGCCGGAAGTGGAGTGGTGATCATTCGGATTGCCAGCCCAATCAGAGTCATAGAATGCATTGAGTTGAAGTGTGTTCTTGGAGTTATATAGGCCATGGTCAATAGTTTGCTTGAGGAATCGTAAAACTCCCTTGGCAGCAGTCCGGTGAGTAGAAGTAAGGTGATGGAGATGCTGACACAATTGATTCACTGAGTAAGCAAAATCAGGATGGGTGAGAGTACAATACTGCAGGACACCAACAAGGCTCCTATACTCATTGGAATCGGGCAAAGGTTCACCATTCAAACGCGAGAGTTTGGAACCAAAAACACATGGAGACTTGGCAGGTCTGGCTCTTGTCATGTGGGTTCGAGCTAGAATATCATGCACATATTTAGATTGACACAAGTGGAGGCCTGCTGATGTACGTGTAACCTGAATACCAAGGAAGTAACTCCGAGGGCCTAAGTCTTTGACTAGGAATTCCTGCTGCATTTTGTGAATAAGGGAGCTGATAATGGAAGAGTGAGTGCCTGTAACAATAATATCATCCACATAGATGAGTAAAAACACCCGAATGTGACCAGAGATATGATAGAATAATGAGGTATCTACAAGAGATGCCTTAAAGCCAATTTCAAGCAGAAATGTGGATAATCTGGTATACTAGGCCTGAGGGGCCTACTTCAAGCCATAGATAGCTTTATGAAGCTTGCACACATAATCGGATTTCTGCTTGTCAACAAAGCCCTTAGGTTGTTCCATGTAAACTTCTTCAGTTAAGGATCCATGAAGAAAAGCATTTGAGATATCAAGTTGCCGGATGGGCCAATCTCTAAACATAGCAATAGCAAGAATGAGCCGAATGGTAGAGGGTTTGATAATTGGACTAAAGGTCTCAGTAAAGTCAGTGCCTAATTGTCGTTCAAACCCTTTAGCAACCAAGCGAGCTTTAAACCTTTCCACTGAGCCATCAGCCTTTCTTTTGATCTTATAGACCCATTTATTGTGAATCACATGTTGATTGTGAGGTCTAGGACAGAGATTCCATGTGCCATTGGATATGAGAGCTAAAAGTTCAGTACTCATAGCAGCCTGCCATCTAGGATCAGGAGAAGCCATTCGGTAGCTGGAAGGTTCAATTTTTGGTGCAACTGAGAGACACCCAAGTAATGGATACTTGGTATGGAAGAACTGGTAACCAGGAAACTACTTAGGATGAAGGCTTCCAGTTTTAGACCTGGTAAGCATAGGATGACTAGGAACAGGAGAGGCTGGATTGATAGCAGATGAAAGGGAAGTGTTTGGGGTATCGGCAGAGAGGTTAAGAGGCAGGGCTACCAAGGAATCAGACTCGTGAAGTGGGTGAGAGGTTTGCATAGTTGGAATTGAAG
Organism: Alnus glutinosa; assembly: GCF_958979055.1. Lineage (NCBI taxonomy): Eukaryota > Viridiplantae > Streptophyta > Magnoliopsida > Fagales > Betulaceae > Alnus > Alnus glutinosa. Next base: position 7,471,724 of record NC_084891.1, on the reverse strand, counting down.
AAGACTCAGCTGGGAGTGATTCTGTCAAGGTGGGAGATGGTGGAACAGTAAAGGGATCCTGCACAGAAGTGTGAGGTGGAGTACCAAGGGGTGATGCAGCAGTCGAGTCTGAAGGAGGCAAGTTAGAAGGTGTTGTAGAGGATAGAGATGAAGTTCTTGAAATAGAAGATAACAAAGGTAAAGGAAAAGAGACATCACCTGTAGATGGAAGCTGAGAAGATAAGAGAGAAGTAGCATGATCCTTGGCGGGGAAGGAGGTCTCATCAAACACAACATGTCGAGATAAATACACCTTGCAGCTAGTCGGATCTAGGCATTTATAGCCTACATATTGGTACCCCAAGAAGATACAAGGTTTGGACCTATATTCAAGCTTATGTAGACCATAAGGACGCAAGAGAGGGTAGCACAAACATCCAAATACCCTAAGTCTTTGGTAGTCAAGAAGTTGGTTATAAAGTTTCTCAAAATGAGACATGTGATTAAGGGTGGCAGTAGGTAACCTGTTGATAACATGGACAGCAATGGGGAAGGAATCATGCCAATATTTGTTGGATAGATGTACATGGGGTAGCAGGGTCAAACCGGTTTCAAGTATATGTCTCAGTTTTCTTTCAGCAACCCCATTTTGGGGAGAAGTGTATGGGCAGGTCTTTCTATAAGCAATGCCATGATTGGTGAGAAAGGATTGAAATTGGAGAGATGTAAATTCACCTCCTCCATCAGATTGTAGTTGTTTGATATTGGTGGAGAGAGTATTTTCAACAAGACATTTAAATTTAACAAAAGTCTCAAACGTTTCTAACTTGGTGTGAAGTGGATATATCCAACTGAATCTTGAGTAGCCATCAACAAAAACAACATAGTACTTGTATCCACTCATGGATAGGACAGGAGAGGTCCAAACGTCTGTGTGAATTACTTCTAAGGGACATGTAGAGATGTGGGTGGATGCATGGAATGGAGGTTTCTTCCCTTTGCCCAATTGACAGGAACCACAAACAACATTTTTATTAAAATCAAATTGAGAAAGAGGCAGTTTATTTCCCTGCACTACTCGGGTTACAACATCGGAGGAAGGGTGTCTTAGTCTAAAATGCCACACTAGAGAGGAGGTCTTTATTCCTAGCATTGTTGTGAATGCTTTGCTACCTTTGTGAGACTTCTTCTCAAATCTGAGAGTATACATGCCATTTTCACTCCTCCCTTCCAACAAAGCTTGTGAGTCTGGAGATCAAAGACATAGAAGTGAGTGGCAGTTAAGATAAAATAGTAGTCATTATTAAAAAGCTTACTATAGAGGAAAATGAGTATTCTTTTTACTCTTTAATGATGAGATCTCAAAAGTTTCATTTTGGATAGTTCTAAGATATATGTAATCTTGTCTCACATGTATTGTATAACTTTTGAAATATGTCATTCCCCCAAGCGAATGTCAATGCAAGTTTCCTCCTCTATAGTCTCCATATGCTCTCGTGCTAAATTCTCCTAGCAAATAATCTGTCTCGAGGTTAAAGTTCTGTATCTAAGGAAGTTTTTGCAGTTGGGTTATTAGTGTTTTTCTATCAGATGTTGATATTGTGTTGCATAATCCTTTTCAATCTCTATCGGGATTTGAATGTGGAGTCCATGACTAATGGTCATGATAACACGACAGCTTATGGCTGCAATGATGTCTTTGATGAACCTACAATGGGATGGGCTCGATATGCTCATATGATGCAGATTTTGATTGTGTACCAATCAACTTTCTAGGGAGCCAAACTCTTGGGATCAGACAATTTTTCATGAGGAACTAAATTGTTTTAGTTTTACCCTTCACATCCTGCAGGGTAATGCATGATGGGCTTCACACTTCAAGAGTGTGAGGCACGATGCTAACCTAATCGAGCAAGTTCAAACCAATAATCATTGATCATGCAAATTATCACCAAGAATGAAAGAAAGAAAGATGCACTAAAACCCTTCCCAAATAATTGAGATTGGTAACATGTTTCTGCTCCTTAGAAGCGCGCATTTTGGTGCTTAATGATGAGTTCAACCGAAATGTAGTATAAATGTTCCAAGGCACACGTGGAAGTTACAATTAAGAGAGATTTCATCTTTTGTGAGCAATGTGAGTTATGCTCTTTTTCCCATAGTTAAAATAAAGTAATAAAGAATAAGAAAACTTAGATAAAATTCTCAATTTCTCTGTGTATTAAACCGTGTATAGAAATGACCTATTTATAGTTGAATACGACCAGTTAAAATATGGAAAACATTCAAGAAATTAAAGGAAAATATTACAAAATAAAATCAACTTACACAAGAAAATATAAATCAGCAAAACAAAAACGGTGAATTACGGTAAATATCAGAATATCATAATATATTCTAAATATATCCTAACGGCCATATTTTAAATCCGTGAATTACTTTGGAATATCTTCCCTCTGCCATAGGAACTGTGATGATATTGTGTGATCGATGTCTACTTTTTCCAAGATAGCATCCAATACAACTTTTTATGAACTTCTTTTTCTAGGAAGTGAGTTCTTTTTCTAGCAGTTTGATTAGTATTGGTCCTATTGGACTAGCTAAAAAACTTTATTTATATGTTAATTATCCACTTTTCAAAAATGCCTTCCACTCTCTAAATTTTTCTTTACTCTATTAAAATATTCTTTTTAATAATTTTATATTTATTCTTTATTTTAAAATGATTAGAAAGATGATAAAGACGTTGAATGTAGATTTGATAGGAAAATCATTACCCTTTCATGAATATTATGTGATTAGAATCTTCATTCAAGTTGCCAAAGTTTATCCCATTAATTTTGGATTGGAATTTCAAATTTCAACCGGTCCGACCCTGCATGAGAGAAGGCCTCAATAGAGTTTACCTATTTAAGTAAATGCTCGGATAGCCTAAGATTTGTTCGGGCACATGAACTTTATTGGGCCATTTTCTCAACTACCTGTCCAAATTAGCTACAATCCGGATAAATGGCACTAAGGAATCACAATCTATCAATTTTAGGTGCTTAATTGACTAGGTAGGATTTTAGTGCCGCTTATGTTTTAAATAGGAATTGAGATTCACTAAAATTAATTTATTCAAATTTCACTGAAATTCGAACAATCCAAGAGAGAAAGGTTGTGCATGGGATTGAGTAGGGAATCTATACCTTAGGTTGTCCGAAGAAGGTGAGCTCTGCAGCCTCTTCTAAAATTTAGATAGCCTATTTATATTGGATTCTCCTCCTTTTAACTAAAAGCAAACATTTGTAATTTTATATATATATACGCTCAAACATAGTATTTGGGTACTAATAGTCTAATATATAATAGAGCACAAGTGGTTTATAATTCAGAACGTAATTACTACTATAAATCAAATAAATTCAGATCCAATACAATGCAAACAATAAATTAAATACACTCCACAAACATAAAAAGAGAATTTAACTGTAGTACTGATCTAACTTTAAACCGCGACCATCACAAAGATGCCAAAAATAGTCATCATCCACCCATAACATATAGGTGTAATGCTTCTCTTAGCTGCTGAAACTGGAGAAGGTGTTGGAGACATTGTTTGAGGCAGCACTGTTATGACAAGCTTTTGGTTTCCAATCTCACATTGTTTGGCAACACCACAAATGTACCATTTTCTTCCGAGAGTTGATAGGCTAATCACATCATTTCCACTAATCAGGGCCTCAGTTCCGGCCAGTGCCGCACATTGTTGGAAGTCAGTTCCATTGACTTTAAAAATATTGTGGGCACCCTCTTTATACTTGAAAACTGCACAAAGAAGATGATTTTTCCATCATCAATCAAACTAAAAAATAATTATATTTACAAGAAATTTATTGAAAACTCAATGAGAAACAACCCCTTAAAAACAAGACGGCCTCAAAGTCGGACAGAACTTATACAAGCAAGCGTCTTCAAGAAAACAAACACGGGCAAATAAAACTAAAAGATTAGAAAAGAAATATATATACCAAGTGTGTCACCCACATGGAACTCCTTTCCCTGAGCCCAAGCTTGGTAATCAAGGTTAATGGTCCAACCCTTGTCATCACCAACCCCAAACTTTGTGGCCGAAACTGAAGGGACAAGAATTGCTACGATTGGAAGGATGAAGAAATATTGGGAAGAAGGCATTATAATCAGATTGATTTTCTTTTGTTGTTGGCCTTGTGGAAGTGTTTAATTGTCTCAAAAACTAGAAATCGTGCCTATTTATACATATTGATCACCGTCTATGCACGGCAACGCCGAATGGCAGAATTAATTTTAGTTGTTGGAGATGTTGAATAGGCCTTTTCTTATACAGTTTGGACCGCTGTCCGACTTTAAGTTTCAAATTATTGCTGCCCTTTGTGTTAAAATATTAATTATATATAATTTTTTTTTTGTTGAGAAACAGTACACATACCCTTCTCAAACTATCACCTAATTGTGAATGTCCCCCTAAACTACCAAAAAATATCAACGTCCACCCCAATGACAAAAATACCCTTCATAAAATTATAAAAAAAAATTAAAATAGAACGAAAAAATAAATTTAAAAAACGGTTTTTCATTTTTTTTTTTCCTTTTTTTCTTTTAAAAAAGATAGATTTTTTAATATAATTTTCAGATTTTTTTTTCATTTTTTTATCAAAATTTTAATTCTTTTTTTTATTAAAATTTTTATTTCTTTTTTTAAAAAAAAAAAAAATTAGTTTAATTTTTTTTTTTCGAACTTATAAGGACGTTTTTGTCTTATTGAAAAAAAAATTAGGGTCATTTTTTGTCTTTTTGTTGGTCTTGAGGGACATGGACATTTTTTAGTAGTTTATGGGAGACAACAATTGGGTAGTAGTTTGAATCAGGGGGATATATGTAGTTTTTTTTCAATTTTTTAGATAGTGGTAATTTAAGGTAATATTAGAGATCATGAGTTCAAATCCTAACTTAATTTGTGTGTTTCCCTACAATTCAATTAAATATTCAAAGTATTTTGTTTTTTAGTTTCTTTGATTTGGTTTATAGTTTGTAAATAAGTTTGCATCGTGTGATAATTAGGCTATTAATTCTACAATATGATAGTGAAATTTGAACTTTGTGTTAACGGTAGGTGAATATAAGGTTCCTATAAAATGAGAAGATGATGAGCTTGAGAATCACCTATTTCAAATCAAGATCTATACTAAATTGATGAGGAATTGAAGCATAGAATAATATGGCTATTAATATCGGATTAGGAGAAATTGAAAGGATTCATTTCATGATTAAAATAAAAAAAATTCACATCTAGTAATGCAAATGGCGTGTCACTATAAACATTGTTAGATGCAACAAAAAATAAAAATAAAAATAAATGTTGATCGTGAAATGGATTTGAATCTCATTCCATTTATATCACGCAAAAATTTCTATTAAATAAATGAAAATTTGGTTCAATCCCATAAGGGTAAGCCCTAATTAGGGCTAATCTCCAAGATAGTTTAGGCAGTTAAAACTAGAATAATGTAAAACTAGCCGGGAGAGGTTTTTGGTAGTTATTTCATCTTGTTAGTCCTTTATACAACATTAGGAAATTAAGCCCTTAAAGGATGCCATTACATCTAACCCTCGACGGATGCCATAACACACCGTGACATGGCAATTTTTAATATAACTCATGAACTTGATATAAAATCAACACGAAATTAGTAGGTTAGGGTTGAGGAGTCAAGGATGATCTATATATTCTTATACCCATTCCTCAACAAGACCCGAACTCGACACGCAACACTAGGGTTGTCAATTTTTGTTAAGAACCGCGAATTAAACACGAACCCAACACAAGATTATGGGGTTAAGATTGAGGGGTTTGACCTGTTTAATTAAATGGATTTATTTAGGATTGACATATATAATCTTATATACATGCTTCGACATAATCCGAATCCGAGACGCGAACAAGAATTACCACCACTACAACCAACCTATCAACCCACGTGATATTTCCCAGCTATACATGTAGATGACCTCTGCTTTTTATGAGGAAGGATGCCTTTGAGAGAAGTGTTAATTATTCCATAAAATTTTCCTTTCCAAAATAGGAGAAAGCAAGCTTGGGCACAACACACATTGGCAAATGGCAAGAAATCTATAATTGTGCAGTTCCATATGATAGGCAGGAGTAATGCTAAAAGAAATATTTATGTCTTTTTTGAGTCTTCTTAAAATTGATGTGGCTTTTAAAATCATTATTAGATGTGTAATAGATCACTATTGCATTTTGATCCAATGGTGATTTTAAAAGCTCATAAGTTTTGGAAGAACTCAAGAAGGACATGGGGATTTCTTTTAACATTTCTCGATAGGCTGATAGCCAACTACTACTTAAAAGCTGTGAATGACAGGGATCGAAATAAGAAATTAACTCTAGAAGAGCGGACTGCATTGAAATTGTTTTTAAGGGCCAATAAAGAATGATATTTTGGTTTCCAAATTTCATTGAAAATTGTTGGGAATAATCCCAGCCAAACCAACCTATCCAGAGTGCCATGGGCTTTCGGGTTAGAACCAGCCTAATAAGAGTTAGCGGTTGTAAAGCCAAGACAGTGGTGTTCCTGGGTTGTCCTGTCCCGGGAGAAAGGTGCCGAGTCAGTAGGGCCCAGGACAAGCGCGTCCCTGGAACTCAAGAAGCATATTGCAATGCTTTGTGCAAAGCGCCAGTGACAGTGCAAAAAGGAGTAGGCACTACAATGTCTCGTGCAGAGCGCCAAGAATATCTTGTCTCGTGCAGAGCGCCAAGAATATTTTTCTCATACAAAGCGCCATAAATATCACTTTCTGGTACAGTACAATGACAAGACATTAAGATGCCTTTCTTAGTAGGAAATGAAGGCTGGAAACAATGAGTCATCCCCGGGTGTGGATCCCAAGGGGTGACTCATTACTAAGTAAAGTCAAGGCTATAAATACATCATATACCCCAATTAAGTATGAATGGGACACTCATTTTAGCATAAAAAGATTACATTTAGTTCACCCTAGCTGACTTAAGCGTCGGAGGGAGGAACTCTGGCCAATCCTCGGTGTACCCTCTTCACCTAGCAGGTATTGCAGCACCCTGACAACAAGTCCACTGAGGAGCAAGAGTGAGAACCCTGGAAGGGTTTTGCTGACTCTACTTGTCTTGTAGGATCTTTGAGGAAAGCTTGAAGAACACTCGAAGGACGTGCTGATTCACACCATACCGAAAACTGTACCAACAGTTTGACCCCATCTATGGGAACGATCATTAATTTCTCATGAAAAAGAAATATGTCATGGTGGTGAACAAGCATTCTGGAAGCCAAGCCAATCGGCTAGGGAGGTCCTTGCCGAGGCAGACTGTTCAGTACAACCCGAATCCAGGAGTTCAGAACAATCCACAGCCTCCACCATTCCCTCCCCCAGGGAGTGGAGACCAGGATCGCCGGGAAGGCGAGCCCCCAGAGTTACGCTACGATAGGGATAATCGAAGAAAGGGCCCAAGAGGAGCTACCATTTCCTTCGCAGAGCCGCCTAACAACTTGGACAGGAAGGTAACTAAATTGGAAGGAGGTGTGCCAACATGGATCGGGAGATGAAAATGAAGGACAAGGGCAAAGCTGCTGAAGTGGACAAACTCCTACCGGGTACCGATACCCCGTTCACCCAACGAGTGATCGAGTACTGCCTGCCCGAGAAATTCAAAGTCCCCCAAATCCAATATTATAACGGGACTGGGGATCCTGTGGAACATCAAGAAAACTTTCGAGTCCATCTGGACCTCCACGGAACCCCGAGAAAGGTTGCTTGTCGGGCTTTCCATTGACTCTGACAGGGAATGCCCAGGATTGGTTCAGAAGGCAACCTCCGGGATCGGTTGACTCATTTGAGGAACTGGGCAGAGAATTCTTGGGGCAATTTGTGGCGGCACAAGTGCACAAGAAACCTTTAGGGTACGTGCTCACGTTGCAACAGGGAAGCGGTGAGATTCTCAAGGACTTAGTGGCCCGCTTCAATTCAGAGAGAAATGACCAAAGAGGATCTGACCGACGATATGGTCTACGTAGCCCTCTATCAAGAGTTGTCACCAGAAGAGGCACTTATGAAGAATTTGGCCAGGAAACAACCGAGCACCCTACGAGGCTTGATGGATAAAGTGGAGGAATTTATCAATCAAAAGGAGACGCTGAGGGCGATGGCCAATTTGAGGTCATCCCAGGAGGGATCCCTAGAAAGGAAAAAAAAAAGAGAGTTCAGGAAGTAAAAGTCTCTTGGCTAGTCTCACACTAGGAGCAAGAAGAAAAGTCTCTTGGTTAGTCCTACACTGGGAGCAAGAAGACGAGTCTCCCAGATCAGTCCTCGCCGTGAGCCAAGGAGACAACCTTGGAAAAAAACCAGACAGGACAGCAAGACCCTCAAGTGGTGCTTTAACAACGGGGGGACACAGTAGCAAGACCCCCTAAGTGGTGCTTTAGTAACAGGGGGTAGCAGTAACAAGACCCCCTGGTGTTGCTTTAGCAACCGAGGTGACTTAGTAGCAACACCCCCCAAGTGGTGCTTTAGCAATCGGAGGAACATGGTAGCAAGACCCCCCTAGTGGTGCTTTAGCAACCAGGGGGACACAGTAGCAAGACCCCCCGAGTGGTGCTTTAGCAACCGAGGGCACATAGTAACAAGACCCCCAGGTGGTGCTTTGGTAACTAGGGAACATGGTTAGACTGTAAACCTCTATAAAAAAAAATAATAATAATAATAATAATAAAAAAAAGGCTAGAGGGAAAACCCTGCGGAAAAAATAAGAAATTTCTCCCAGTTAGTCCTACAACGGGAGCAAGAAGCTAGTCTTTCAGGCAATCTAAACCCGGGAGCCAGGGAGACAACGCTGCGGAGAAAACAAGAAGGAATGGGGGGTCGGAGCTGACCCCCGAGTTTGCGGTTTTCAAAGTTTTAGGAACCACAAAGACATCATGCAATTCTAGAAGGAGCCAAGGCTCGGGTTTTCCGGAACACAGAATTCCCATTTTCTGAGTAAGCCTCAAAAAAGGGAATTGCGGGGTAATCCTAGCCAAACCGGCCCTCCAGAGGGCCCTGGGCCTTCGGGTTAAAATCAGCCCAAGAAGAGTTGGCAGTTGTAAAGCCAAGACATCGGTGCTCTTGGACAATCCTGTCCAGGGAGAAAGGTGCCTAGTCAGCAGGGCCCGGGACAAGCGTGTTCTGGGAATTCAAGAAGCATATTGCATTGCTTTGTGCAGAGCGCTAGTGACGGTGCAGAAAGGATGTAGGCGCTGCAATGTACAAGTCCACTGAGGAGGAAGAGTGAGACCCTCGGAAGGGTTTCCTGACTCTACTTGTCTTGTAGGATCTTTGAGGAAAGCTTGAAGAACACTCGAATGACATGCTGATTCACACCATATCGGAAACTGTACCAACAAAAATAATGGCATTAGCTATAAAATTCACCATGAATTTAATCATCCCCGTGCGAAAAACATAGCCAAAGAGACTTGGAATTCTCATTTTGATCAAGCAATTCCATTCAAAATCAACACCCAATTGAGAACCAAGAAGTACCTCACTAAATTAGAAGAAAAGCCAAGAGCTACTAGATCTTATAGAAAGGTCAATCACAAAAAACCCAGCAATGAGAAAATAAAACCAAAAGTTACATAAAGTAATTGATGCTTTCACTCTTTGATCTACAACCTTTTATAGAGAGAAGTGCAGCTTTGTAATTTTCTTTCTTTCTTTTTTTTCAATAGATAAGTAAGAACAAATACAAATGAACGACTGCTAAGCGTTGAATGTTGCACATTCAAGCCCCTTAACATATATATGTTAATTCCTTAGCATTGTTATTTGTTTGATTTTGTGTTGTTTTAATGTTTTCAGGTTTTAAATAAAGATGCAATTAATTCCATTAATTTTGGCCTTAAAACACACTTTGAGAAGACCTATAAGATATGTTTAAGCTTAACCAATCATAATAGAAGACCTATATGATGTGGTTAAGTTTAATCAAATCAAGCGAAGGATTAAATCAAAATTTCTTCACTAAGAGTCAAAATCGGATTGGGTTCAAATTTGGATTCTGCACATGTCTCAGTGTTTTGATCATAACTTTTGGCTCAGATATTAGATTGAAATAAAATTGGTGGTTTGGAAAGCTAATACAAAATGCAACAAATATGTCAGAAATAGATTTTCCCTAATTCTAACGTTTACTATGCCAAAATTGTCTCGCAATAAAAGACCGCAATTCTAGACGAATTTGGGATCCCTTTCCTACTTGGATTGAAGTCTCAATCTCTTACTTGAACTAAGAAGACTCAAGAGACGATTTTTCTGGAATTCCAAGAGCTTCTAGGCCTCTCCTAGTCTCTATAAATAGACCCCTAAGCTTCAAAAGAAGGTGTGCTTGTATTTGTGCTTAGTTTTAGACATAAAATTCTTCTTAAAGGCTTGAAGAGTTGAAGAGAAGTAATCATGACAGGAGGCCATTGCAACAACGTCATGAGCAGCTAAAAACCTTTGTAGGGTATTGATATAGCCCTATCCAAGCACAATGGTTTGATTCTATTTTAATTTAGAGAATTTTAGTTTATGCATGTTGGTTGTATAATTATGAGAATTGCTACAATTTGATATTGTTATTCATCTTTTAATGCAATTGTTCTTCAATTCATAATCAATATTGGTAGAATTCTCCTCTTGTCTTAGAAAGCTTTTTACCTTTATTGAACTCAAATCATTCTTATTTTCTGTGATTATGAGAATGATGATTATACAATGGGTTTAATTGACATATGATCAAGAGGATTAGATAGGCCATGCCTAGGGAAGACGAATCGTACTACACCCTAGTTTAGTGTAATTTAGGTAGACGATTCGTACCAACCGAAGATGGGTTATATTTTTCCATTGATTGTATGTATCCTATTAAAGACGTAGCTAATCCATGCCTAGGGAGGACGGGTCGTACCGCATCTTAGTGGTTAGGTGGACGGTCCGTGCCAACCGAAGATGGATTATACTTATTCTTTAAGATGGTAACTTCTCGTTTATTTATAGCATGCATAGAATGGATTTCTCTAATTAAATATGATTAACCATTGATGTGCAGATAGCGGTAAAGTCAATACTCTACTCTTTCTCTCTCTTATATTTCAATTCTCTTTTACGTTTATTTTATGCACTTTAGTTAATTTCAAGTTCAACAATCTTTTCTTTAGTTATTTTTAATCTTCACAAACTTGATAGCAATACCCCTGCAGTCCTTGAGGTTCAACACCCTCTTTATAGCCTTATTCTACAAATATTCGTCCTATTGCGAGTGGTTATTTATTATTGATATATTTTGGTAAACAAAAGACCACATCAATTTTTGTATGATAAGCGTCGAATGTTGCACATTCAAGCCCCTTAACTTATATTTGTTAATTCCTTAGCATTGTTATTTGTTTGATTTTGTGTTGTTTTCAAGTTTTCAAGTTTTAAATAAAGATGCAATTAATTCCATTAATTTTGGGCTTAAAACACACTTTGAGAAGACCTAGAAGATATGTTTAAGCTTAACCAATCATAATAGAAGACCTATATGATGTGGTTAAGTTTAATCAAATCAAGTAAAGGATTAAATTGGAATTTCTCCACTAAGAGTCAAATTCGGATTGGGTTCAAATTTGGATTCTGCACATGTCTCAGTGTTTTGATTATAACTTTTGGCTCAGATATTGGATTGCAATAAAATTTTTGGCTTTGGAAAGCTAATACAAAATACAACAAATATGTCATAAATAGCTTTTCCCTAATTCTTACGTTTACTATACCAAAATTGTCTCGCAATAAAAGACTGCAATTCTAGATAGGGCTACATCAATACCCTACAAAAGGTTTTTAGTCGCTCATGACGTTGCTGCAAATGGCCTCCTGCCATGATTACTTCTCTCTTCAACTCTTTAAGCCTCCAAGAAGAATTTTCTGTCTAACGCTAAGCACAAGCACAAGCACACATTCTCTTGAAACTTAGGGGTCTATTTATAGAGACTAGGAGAGGCCTAGAAGCTCTTGAAATTCCAGAAAAATTGTCTCTTGAATCTTCTTAATTCAAGTAAGAGATTGAAACTTCAATCCAAGTAGGAAAGGGATTCTAAATTCGTCCAGAATTGTGGTCTTTTATTACGAGACAATTTTAGCATAGTAAATGTCAGAATTAGAGAAAAACTATTTCTGACATATTTGTTTCATTTTGTATTAGCTTTCCAAAGCCACCAATTTTATTGCAATCCAATATCTGAGCAAAACGTTATAATCAAAACACTGAGACATGTGCAGAGTCCAAATTTGAACCCAACCCGATTTTGACTCTTATTGGAGAAATTCCAATTTAATCATTCACTTGATTTGATTAAACTTAACCACATCATATAGGTCTTCTATTATGATTGGTTAAGCTTAAACATATCTTCTAGATCTTCTCAAAGTGTGCTTTAAGCCCAAAATTAATGGAATTAATTGCATCTTTATTTAAAACCTGAAAACATTAAAACAACACAAAATCAAACAAATAACAATGCTAAATAATTAACATATATAAGTTAAGGGGTTTGAATGTGCAACATTCGACGCTTATCAACGACATTGTTGGAAAAACAAAAATTACAGAATCAAAATGCAAAGACCAAAAAGAAAACTCAATCTTGACAGTAGTCCAGGCTCCAGCCACAGCTCCAAAGTGGATCAGAAGAAGGCAATTGAAAATGCTGCCAGCAAAGTTGATTATAGTCGTCCATGATGGAGAAAAGTGCAGCTTATTCTAACAAAATTGTCCTAGGCCGATCAAGCACCCGAACTTTCAATCTCATGTAATCCTCATACAGATGGCTTCCATAACAGTTTGTCAATTCTTTTAAGTAGCCTTGAAAGCTTTGTCATCTCTCTGTGTTTACCACCAACTTTCTTCAGTCGGTGTTCACCACCATCAACTGTAGAGAAAAAGAGAAGTCGAACACGAAGTGAAAAGGGATGGAGAGGAGAAGGGGGCATCTGGGGAGCAAAAAAGGGAAGCGGGCGGTCCTCTACATGCTTCAGAACTAGAAAAAGTGTCACTAATAACATCATCATCACCATAATTCCCCTCTTACCATTTTCATCCATTGTTCTTCTCCCTCTCTTAAGATTGCTTATTTTTTGGAACTTCGGGATGAATCCATGCATGATCTATAATATATCAAGCTCTTATATACAGGAGTTATCAAATATTTTGAAATTATAAAAAATTCGTTTGAACTTAAAAAAATAAATAAATAAATAAAAAATTGATTTTATTTATCTTTTAAGCATGGTGACCTCGAAAAGGTTTAATACCTTTCGGCTAACTGATAAGCTACAATTAGATAGATAGAAGGGTTGTGAATGAAAGTAGAAGCGAAATGACGAATGTGATTGATAAGTTTTCCACTTGAGGTAGGAAAGCACTATACACACCAATTTGTTTGTTTATATCTTTGATACTCTTCCCTTGGCTATTCCCTTCCTTAAATAGATGACTACTCCTACTGGGCATGAACAACCCATCTGCTGTGAAACACTACTCTTAACAGAATGCTAAACCTATCCAATCACAAAGAAACAGAATCTTAAACATAGCCTATCCAACAACAATGAAACATAATGATAAACATATTTAACTAGCTACCCAACTGAGAAGTGACAAGGATCAGCTTCTCAGTTTTATTCTTGTCCACGTGGAAGCTTAATCCAAGTAACTTGGGTTAGGCTTCCTATTCCTATGGACACGATTCCTATCACTAACATAATTTTTGTTAAGGTCATGTCTCCCAACTCTTGATTTTTTATTGAAGTATTCATCTAATAATTTGTAAGAGTTCTTTTTTTTTTTTTTTTTTGGCAAAAGTCATATCTAATCCAGCATGGAAATTGTATTTGAATTTAGGGAAAAATGTCAAATTGGTCCCTCTCATTTAAGGTTTTGGCCAATAGGTCCTTGAGGTTTATAAAGTTATTGAACACTCTTAGGGTAAGCAGGGAAAAAAAAAAAAAAAAACATCAGAAAAAAGCACAATGTGACATATGTCACTTACAATAAAAAAAAAATGAGGGGTGGTAGTATTTTTTTTTTTTTTGGGGGGGGGGGGGGGGGGGTGGGGGAGGGGAGTCATATGGGAGTGGCCAAACAACCCTCATGGCCATTATGGGTGGCTCGGCTACCCCCCCCCCCCCCCCCTTTTTTGTCCATTTAGGGGTGACCAAACCACCCCAAGGTTTAGGGTTTATTTGGCCACCCCCAACTAGCCAAAAAGGGTGACTCGACTATCCCCTCTGTTTTTTTTTTTTTTTTTTTTTTTTTAATTTTCTTATATATTTTTATATTTGTGTTTTTAAATATTTTTTTATTGTAAGTGACATGTTTCACAATGTGATTAGTATTGATGTTGCTAATTAACAGATTCTGACAACTTTTTTTAACAACATGGACCTTTTTTCTTTTCTTTTTTGCTTACACCCAATAGGGTGTTTAGTCACTTTTTAAACCTTAGGAAGCTATTTGTCAAAACTTTATATTTTTCCCTTGAATTTATTTAAGAGGAGAGTCTTTTAAGCATGGTGACCTTGAAAATGTTTGATAGCTTTTGACTAACGTAAATTTTGGCTAAGGTCATGTGTCCTAACTCTTGAAATTTTATTATATTCATCAGTAGTTTCTAAGATTTATTTCTTGGCAAAATTCAAGTCTAATCGAGCATGAAAGTTGTATTTGAATTTGTTTAAGCTAAGAGTTATTTAAGCAGGGTAACCTTGGAAACATTTGATGACTTTTTACAAATGTGAATTTTGGTTAAGGTCATGTTTCTTGACTCTTGAGTTTTTATTATAGTCATCAGGGAACCTTTTTTTTTTTTTTTTCTGCAAAAGTCCTATCTAATCGATCATGAAAGTTGTATTTGAATTTGTAGGAGAGGATGTGGCTTTAGGTGAAAAGTTGTAGTCTAATTGTTTAATTTCATATACATTTTTAAAGGATACGTGAAAAAAAAAAATGTTGGCTTCAAAAAAGAGATATAAAAAGGGGTATCAAATTATTTGAATAGCAAGCTATGACATAGAAATATGAAAAAAGACATGTCATGATTAAAGTCTCACATAAAATTGACTTTAAGAATTATGAATCGAGTTATATAAATTGTAATGCCCAAGATGTTAATTAGGTATTAAAAAAATGAATTAGACTAATTAAGTGAGAAATTAGGAAAAATATGAGAAAAACACTAAGAAAACGTTCATAGGTGACTTTCTGAGTAGCGCGTCCGGATGGACCAAAACGTGTGTCCGAACGGACTTGGCAGAAACCTTGTGTCCATTGTCGTGCCCGAACTGGCCTGCAGACAGAACTCCCAATGAGTTCTAATTCATGTGTGTATCCGGACGAACCATTTTCGTGTTCGGATGTCTTCCAGAAAGTACATATCTGTGATTTTACATGCGCGTGTCCGGACGAACCATTTTCGTGTCCAGATAGGTTGCATTTTAAGACACCAATGAGCTCATTTATCCGGTTTTTCTCTCACACAATTTTTCTCTTCTCTCTCCTAGGGTTTTGAGACAAAACCCTAGATCCTAGTATATTGAAGCTTCCAAACTCAAATCCGACTTCGGAAACGTGATCCTCGATGCAAGATCTATGTTTTCACCTATTGGTTTGAGGAAAATCTGAAAATCCTAGTTCCTCTAGATTTTGTGTTATTTTTGGGAGTTTAAGTCTAATCTTTCAATTTTCTCTAAGTATTGTGTGTTTTAGAGTGTTCTTGATCAACTCCAAGCATTGGGTTTTATTTTTGGTGAGAAATCAATGTAAATCCCTAAACCCTAGTTTTTGTCTAAGTGTTGTAATTTGGTAGTTTTTCTATCTAACCCTAAGATAATCTTATGGGTTATTATTGTGAGTTAATGGGTTGTCAAATGGAGCCCTAGAAATTTATGAATTTTCCATGGGTCTTAATTCTTGAACAATTCAAGAGTTAAGTTGGAATTTCGAGTTAGAAAATATTATATGCTAGTATTAATTGTCATCACAATGTATTGTACAGTGATACATTGCACGACTTACAAAAATGATTCCTTCATAGCCAAATTGTCAAACAGTCAAAGTGAGTATTCTACTCACTGAGAAAAGATATTAAACTTTCGATGATTTTGTTGGCACAAAACGATATAGAATTCTAAATTCGAGCCAATGTTATTTTATAAGGATATATGCTTGTGAATACTTTCAATTATGTTGAGAAATATTTTGAGGATGATTTATGTGTTTTGAGATATGTTTATAAAGTGATGTAGTGAGATATGTTTTTATGGGCTTTATGAGAAGTTAAGTTTTCATGGTATGTTTGAAAAGAGTCTATGAAGAACATGATGTTATTTGAGTATAAGAGTATGAAAGCATGAAGCATGAGGATGGTTATATATAAAGAGATTAAGGAGCCTAATTTGCCTCCATAGTAAAAGTAAAGGGAGCCGAAATTGTCTCCATAATGAAAGTATAGGAACCAAAGTTGCCTTTATAGTAAATAATATGAACCAAAGTTGCCTCCTATTATGATGAAGTGCATTATATGAGTTTATGAAAAATTTTGATGATTTTTATGAGATATTTCGTGCTAGTCGTATTAATATGCCTATGAGTCTTAATGGGAAAGAACATATGTCTATTTCTATCGACTAGATTGCATATGATGATTTAAGTAATATCATGGTTGGTGTGCCTGTATACCTATATTCTCCGAATTAGTGAAATATGTGTATGCTTATATAACCAGGTTATAATGTCAATGGTTTTCGTATTTGATTGAGCGATATCAAATTTGGACGTGCATGTATACCTATATTCTCCAACCTATATTCTTGTAAGTAGTGGAATATTTGTATGCTTGTATAACCAAATTTTGGATGTCATTGATTTTCATGTTTGGATGAGCATGTATACTTGTCTTCTCCGAGGTAGTAGAATATATGTATGCTTATATAACCAAGCTATGAGGTCACTAATTTTTATACTTAGAGATGCATGTATGCTTGTGTTCCCCGAAGTTGTGGAATGCATGTATACGAGTATAGCTGAGTCACTTGATATACATGTATAGTGTATAACGTAGTAAGAATTCTCCTGTTTATATGTGCATGTGTTTACCCTTATCAGTTACGGAACGTTTTAAAAACAGAAACTTCATGATTATAAGTGAGAGTCACAAAACTACCTCTCATTCAGGCAATTGCTGACTGGAGGAGGACTCATGGAGCTTCTAAATACATCTCTAGCGCCACTTTCTCTCCCCTTACTCATTCCCTTAAGAATACCAAAGATTTATGAATAGAAGTCTTATTACTTATGAAATTTGTACATAAAGCTATGGTAAACCAAGATATAATGGTTAATATTTTTATTTTATTTTTACAAAAATGATTAGCAAAGAATTATAAATAGATTATCCAACAATGTATAACTCATAAAAGATGTTGCATTGTATTATCATCTGGTAACATGGTGTTGGGTACTTCAGGCCAAGTGTGGAAGCTTTTGAGATATTTGAATTTCCTTAAAATCATGTGTCTTTGCTTGTGTTATTAGTTTTTCTTATTAATTTAAAATTTTAGAAAAATTGATTATTTATTGTAAACAAGAAAGTTAATGAGTACAATGTAGCCCTTATGACTAATTCATAGTGGTAAACGTAGGTGTCTAATACCAAACCACCCGTAAATTTTGTGTCATTTTCTCTTTATTGCTTCTGCTATTATTCCACTTTTATTCTCATACATTAGATTTATACACAAATCTCAACATGGTATCAAAGCCACTTTCTTATGGCATTCAATAAACGTCCATTAACGTTTTCCAATCTCCTTCGCGTGGTGACCCTCCAGAGTTCCTACCGGTCCATTCATCCACTACTTTACACAAATTTCTACCATCCAAGCCTTTGGTCACACTGTTCAACACATGTACGGAAAACTTGGAGGCCAATCTACACAACCCTGCCAAAATCAGCAAAAACGGCCATATCACGTGCTCCAAGAAGGTTTTGCTCAACAAGCCATGCACTGTCAAATCCCTACCACGCGCCTACACGTGCCGCCACACGCCTCCATGCTCCCAAGCTCATATGTCTTGCTTCTTGCGCGTCAAACACTACTCGCAGTTGCACCAGTGTGTGCATCACACCGGATTGCAGCCTGCAGGTCTATCCTCCTTCTACTGTGCGCGCCTCATTGGATCACAGCCTTGGGATCCTACTCTCCTTTTGATGGACTCACCCACACTAGATCATGCCCATTAACCATGCTCACAAGCTCTTATGCACTCGCCCACACCACATCAAAACCCAAATCAGCCAAGCTCGCAAGAATTATAGTGTACCTGCATGCACCAAATCTGAAACCACCTGGTGGATTCGAAAAGAAAAAGAGGAAGAAGAGAGAAGAGAATAATATGTGGATCGCATCCTGCGCGAGTCAAGTTTGGTGTGCCAACTTGACAACAGCCCAGGTAAGGCACACTCATTTTTTTCCTTAGGCCCGCAGTAGGCCCCTTTTTGGTTCTTGGCCCACAGTGCCTACCAATTAAGGGTGTACAACCGGTTAGGGTTGCGGTTATTTCCTCATAACCACAACTGCAACCGGGGTACCTGATTATTCACTTCTAAATAATCGCAACATACCCCAGTTGCAGTTATTAGCAACTGGCAGTTATCCAGTTATTAACTGGTAACTAGTTTTGGGAATTTTGTATAGTACTATGATCTATTTTATGGGTTCAACTAATCGATTAGGGTATGCGGAGTACTAACCTTATATTGTACCAGCTGCCACATCTGTACATTCCTTTTATTCAGTACTACCTGGGGAAAGTGAATATACTCATACTGGAGCAGGATTTTGTTGATGTGATCCATTTCCTTGCGGGCTTGATCCTCCAGTTAGATTCATAGGACAACTCCTCTGGTCGTGACCAAACTCACCACACTTATAACAGATCGAGTTTGCCTTCCTACATTCTCCTTTATACAGTTTTCCACACGTTTTATAGGGAGGTATCTACTTCCTTGATGCTAGCAGATATCTTATGCCTATGGTTGGCTTGGAATTGCTTCATATTGCTGGCCTTTTTGACGGTTGCGACATTTGCTGCATTGATTCATTATCGCTATTTTCATAGCGATGTGTCTCTTGGTTGACATCGCATAGGAGGCGGCGTCTAGGTGGCATGGTTAGTTATGTACCAAAGCATCTAAACTTTATTAAAGAATGTGTATTCACTCTTTTCTTAATAATCCAATATCCAGTCACTTATCCAATGATTTAAGAAGAGTAAATAAATACAATCATTTATAAGATTACAAGTCACATATACATAAATCAAATATGTTTATTTAATAACATAATCTAGAGTAGCACTACGCATTATTTTACACATTTCAACATGTATAATATTAGTACATATTTTTAAAAGTTTCTACTCGCATTAAATGCTTTTATCGTATCTAGACATTATCTTACAAGCGTTGTATTTAAAAGTTTATACTCAAAATATTTTTCTAACTTCAAAATCATTCTTTCTTTTGTAGTACTATCTTTTATTTAACACACAAAGCACGTCAATATGTTTTCTATCATGCATAACAAAGAAACATATAATCATTTTAAAAATTAAAAAATAAAAAATCATCTAGTGCACATATTCATAAAAGTATAGATAACCATATTTAAAAAATCATAACTGTAATTAACAGTTAATAATTTCATCAGTTATAAAAATTCACACAAAGTCTTTTATGGAGTTTATAAAAAGTTATTTAGATTACCTATATCTCTTGTGTTATTTCTAGACTTCTAATGTCAAGTCTTAAGGTTATCAAAGCAAACCGCTCTGATACCAAATTGTAACACCCCGCTTTTTACAAAAAAAGTGTAAGTGAAAATTTCAATTTTCACGTGACATTACGACATCATCAGAATTGAGAATTGACAGCGGAATATATTTTTTTATCAAAAACTTGAGAATATAACACATCAGAGCTGACTGAATTACCTCAATGCATAATTAATATAATTTTGTTTTCTCTCATAGTAAATACAAACAAAGCATAAACATATGTGCCACATGCGGCACTGATAATACATAACCATTGTTTTAAACCTAATAACCATAGAATATTACATATTAAAAACATCATATAAAAGTCTCATTCATAAATATCAGCATAATAATCCTAGAGGTTCAGATCTTCCTCCCATCCTGCATAAACACATATGTGATTGTGATTATCACCACAATCACATACTGTAATAAAGTGATTCAACTGACTTCAATAATATAATGAAATATTGATCTATTTAAAAGTACACTATGCAAAACAATATGATGACATTTACATATACTTATGCACAATCTCATTAACAATTCCATTTGTATAGTCTCATTTATTCGTGTAGATGAATAGATAGATGTCATAAGATTTTAACTCATAATACGGTCTTATCATTGTCATGGGTATTTTTACCATCTACGGTCTTACCATATATAGATGGATTGATAGATGTTGTGGGATTTTAACTCATGATACGGTCTTATCATTGTCGTGGGTCTTTTACCATCTCCGGTCTTATTTATATTGTTTTGTGAACTTTAACCACCAATTTTCCCTTAATTGGTGCCGTGGGTCTCTAACCAAACCGGTCTTATCCAGGGTTTATTTATTCATTGGTGCCAAGGGCCTCTAACCGAGGGCCTTTGTCTTATTACTTTAACCTTCGATCTTACTGATTGCTTAATAGATTCATAATCCATGACAGTAAAATATGCAATGTCAATTTAGCAGCAAGTTCATAATCCATGATAGTAAAATTGGCAAGGTTCCAAACCAAACATGTTCCAAACAACTCACATATAATTAAATAAAGCAGAAATCACAACATTATAGAAGTCAACCACGTATTATCCTCAGTGAGTAGAATACTCACAATTCTTTCTTGCTTCAGAAAGTAATCACACACAAATATTTACCGCAATATAATTTAGTACAAGTGATATTGAATTAGTATGATTCACTAAAAATTCATCTTAACACTATTCTCATTTTTGAATTCTAAACCTTAATATAATTTCCTAACATTGCTTAGACATAATGACATATAAAATTAGCTTATTTTATTAGCACATATATTTTATGTAGACATTATTACGATATTTATTAATGTCCTTAAATATTAAAACAAACCTCATAATAGCATTAATATGCTGAAAGCATAATATCCATTTTATAAAATAGATATAACAGTTAAAATTACTGAACTCACAATAAAGTTTTGCAACCCAAAATAACTGAATCTTTAATTAGATACTTTTAAAGCAAGTATTGTTTCAATTATTCTAACTAAAACAATGAGATATCAAAATAGGTTTAAGCCAACATATGGCTTATTTTTATATTAAATAAACATAATAACTCTTATTTTGTTTATTATGTTTAATTATTTAATATCAAAATAGGTTTAAGCCTACAAAGAAGCTTGCTCATGGTGGAAAACCATTGATCTTACATTAGGTAGTGAAGGAGAAAAATGTTCCCCTTCATGGCAAACATTTCATACAGTTTAATTGAGTCTTTGGAAAACAAATAGAGAACCTCTCGAGCCCTTCCCCAACCTTATCTTGTCATCTATGTATGTGATTTGGAGTTTAACCTCACTCTGACCACCATATCTGAAATCCAATACTCCTACCTTCAGTTCAGGTGCCTCAAATACAACTTGCATATACCCATTTATCATCCAGAGCCTTCAGTGTTCCTGTTCATGTACATGTGAAGATACAAAGCAAAGCTATATATATATATATATATATATATATATATATATATATATATATATATATTATTTTATTTTAAGGGGTACAAAGCAAAATTATTGGCATTGAAAAGATGAAATAACTGTAGATAGAAAATACCAACAAATTAAATAACTTGTTCATGGTAGGCCAAGCCATAGACAGCCCGTACTTACGAAATGATAAGGTTTTAATTTCATTACAAAGAAGATATGTACAATGGTACGATTATGGCTTCTTCTTTTTTTTTTTTAAATGATGTGGAACCTTCAACGTAAAGCCACTTTATGACCCATCCTTGTTGAGTAAACCCCAGGACACGACCATCCATGAAAGAATCATGTATTAGTTGAGTGAGGACTCGAACAGCCGATCTCGTAATATAATTAACCAAATCGAGCTGACTTTCACAGGCAGTACAAACGATTATGACTTTTCCCTTTCAAACAATAAAATTGCTGATGGCATACCTTTCAAAGAGACCTCTCCATCCAGAAACCCAAAAGCAGAAAAGGAGACCTTGTTCCTAACAATGTCGGGAGCTTCAACAACCTGTATCATTTCCTTTGTTCTAAAAACAAGGCGGCCCAATGCACTCCGGTAGCCACCCCCAGGTGATGTTGGATTTGAACAGTACACCACATCCCACTCTGAAAAGCACTTCTATTGTCAGCCCATGATACAATGAACAATAAAAACCATCTTAGAAGCAGCAAGGAGCAAAGAACTACTCCCAAATAGATGACTGTCACAGGGAGGCTCTCCTGTAAGCCATTGGCATAAACTATGGTACTACAATTCAGCCAAAAAAAAAAAAAAAAGCATGTAATTTGCTATCTCCAGGCACCAATGGTGGATTTATTGTAAACATGAAGTAAAATAGAACATCTCTGGGATCCAAACTTCTGGTTTAGGAAGCATTGTTCATATCTCATGCACCTTGTGGATAGATGGAGACATAAAACATAATGAAACATGATAAATTGTTTTTTGATTGGTAAGTTACAGAAGCATCCAGTGGCTCTTGAACCTAAAATCTCAACTTCCAACCTACTCTTTTGCCAAGAGAAGAAGGTACCATTTAAGCTAAAGCTCATTGGCATTAAACAAGATAAATTGTTTCAAGATGTTGACAAGGTTATTTTCAAATTTATTCTTTCAACTAATCGACTTTATTCAACAAAAGAAAATAAGAGAACATGTGAAGAAGAACTGGATTGGTGCAAGGAAGTTATCAGAATCAATCAGGAAGCTTGAGCAGAATTATGGGCTTTACCTCCAAATATTAGAGGGCATTTCACCTCCACCGCCAGACTCTCCTCCTCCGAGTGCGAGAAAATGCGCCACAGATTGGAGAGATCCTCTGCCATTACTCCCCAACGAAAGTAAACTCCAAAGGAGAAAACCACGAAAATAGACAGAAATCTTCTTCTCAATCCCAAAACAGGACTAGAAAAAACTACTTTCTCCTCTAAGGTTTCTACGTCGCCCTAGAGAGAAACTCCATACCGGTTTCTGATGCAAAGCTTCCCTCCTATCAATTTTTCTCTTTTGGATGTCTCTTCTCTCCCGACGAAAGAGAGAAAGTTTCCTTATTTAAACCAAAAAACATTTGCAATGCCGCATTTGTATCAAGCTCTCCAAATTTTTTCTAAATTTTGGCTTAAGAAACTACTTTTTTGATTTTATCTATCACTTTTAAAAAGTTTCCTACATCATACTCTCTAAAAATTTCTCCATTTTAACTAGATATTAGTTTTTATTAGTTTTGAGACCAACCACTTTAACAATCCCTCCCTCTTAATCTCATTCCCAATCCACTCCATCACGAACAAACCCATCTTTCTCATAAACCAAACAGGAAAACATGAATCAACAAACAGAAACCAAAATTAAACATAGAATCAACATAAAAACATCTTTCATATCAAACCCATTTCCGATCAAAATTTAAAAGCTTCACTCTCCCAGTCAGACCCATTTCCGATCAAACCCATCTTTCCCAGTCAGACCCATGAATTAACAAAGAGGAAGTAACACGGACCTTCCATTACTCCTTTCGAGAACGTAAAGAGCAGCTGCACTCAAACAGCAACTGAGTCCACCCCACGGAATCACCATCTTCAACCAGCTCCACCACAAACCAAGAAACCCTAATTTCCAGCACTTTCTGTAAAACTTTTCATTGCAGGTAAAAAAACGAACAGCAGAGAAGCACCAAGAAGGATTGAGAAAATCCAATCTTGAAGAAGCTCAATAACAATGAAAATGGCGGAGAGAGAGAGAGAGAGAGACAGACAGACAGACAGACAGAGACAGAGAGGTCTATGGGAAACAAAGGTTCGGGAATAGAAGAAATAAAACTCGTTGTTCCACTCCGAGGCATCCACTGTCATCACTGGCGGGTCACAGAAAAGGAAAAAGAAAAGGAAAGGGAAAGGGGGCGCCAGGGAATATAGGGAAGAAGCGAGAGAATGAAAGAAAATGATAAAAAATAAATAAAAAAAAAAATGGCTTAACAAATTTTGGGGTCAAATTTGGAGAGGATTTTGGTTCTAACTTATTTCAGAGAAACTTTAAAGAATTTGATGAATCAAGAATTTTAGGGTTTTTCTCTAAAATTTACTGAAACTTTTAAGTTGTTAAGCTCAGTAAGGTTAAAAAGGGATAGATCATGTCAAAATCAATCATAGTTTTTTTTTTTAATCAATATGTAGAATATTTATTCTCATAAATTCGTAGATGTGAATAGATAATTCTTTTTAAAATAAAAAAAATTAATATATTTAATAATTAGTTTTTAAAAAGAATTATCTATTCACAGCTACTAATTATGAGATTAAAAAAATTGATGCCAAACATTGATTTAGTAAAATGTTATACAACAGTCATACGACTGAGATGACGTGTCAGTAGCAATTAGCTATTGACGCTTTATTTTTTTTATAAATGTTGATTCAATTATTAATTTTTACTGTCACATTATCAAGTCGTATGACAATTATACACTAATCTACTAAATAACATTAGTCTTATCATAAAGTTGCTTTTATTTTGAGAAAGGATGAGGCCTTTTTTATTTTTTATTTTTATTTTTTTAAATCTTATATCTTTTGCTAATCAACAAATGGAACTTATGGAAGCACCGTTAGTTCCCTTAATTAAACTAAAAATATTTGCAATGCTAAAAAAAAAAAAAAGTGCAAAGGGTTAAAACTAATAAAACGGATAGATTATGTCGAAGTAATAATATTGAAGCAGGCCGGGCCGGGCCGGGCCGAGCCCATAAAAGTATCATTGGTCTTATATATCAAAATTCTCGAACTCTCGCTCCATTCACTCATTTGGCAATACTGTGTGTGTTTGGCGCTCTTTCTCTTGCTCTGGCTCTGGCTCTCGCTCTCGCTCTCTCTTGTGTGAAATCGATCTCGGGCAGTGATTCCGCCTCTCTCTGCGCGCCTCAGGTATGCCTGTCCACCGATAAATTTATCTGGGATTTATTTTGCTTAGGGTTTTCTTTAAAAAAGTTTCAGATCAAGGATGTGATCGGAATTAGGAAATTAAACCCAGATCTTGAGATTCCGAAGGATTTAGGGTTTCATTTCGTCCAGAATACCCAAGCCCCACTCTTGTCCTCCATTAGTGGGTCATCGATTCAACTTCAACATATTTTTGTTTGTTTTTTTTTTTTATTTCCTGGATGATGTAATTTCAACATATATATATATATATTTTTGTTTTCTCAGAATCCTTAACCCTAACATTCTCGGTAAACAAACACCCCGCTGAATCCTTGCAACCACTGCCATCCCAGTTCATTCGAATCCATACCCTCATGGAATCCAACAAGTCCAGATTAAAAAACAAGAACAACAAGAATAGGTTCTTGCTGTGCTTTAGACTGGTCACCAAGGACGGTCGGAGTCCGTTTAAAAGGTTTCGGCGTCCGGACGGACCGGGCCAACCAGCTTTCACTTACATCGCTATGGGAGAGACGGAGGGCATAGTGTTCCCGAAGATATTGCCGCCGGATTTGGCAGCGGATATAGATAAAGAAGAAGGCGACGGTGGCCGAAGAGGGAAAAGATCGAACGGCAGGCTATCGAGAATTTTGAAATCGGTTTTGTCCGGGACGTCCTCGGTTAGTACTTCGATTGTAATCTTGGTGGTTCCTTTCTCTGTTTACTCTGTTTTATGGATGATTTTTATTTTTTAGTCTCTTTCTGTTTCTTCGCTTTCTTGATTATATTGTTGTTTTCAGACTTTCCACTTTGCATAAAAGAGAAGATCTACACTTGATCACAAAAGTACGCTAATTTGATGTTAGTTTGACTTAGATTAGTTGATTTATATATCTTTCTTTCTTCGTTTGGAGTTAATTGTGTTGAAGTTTGTGGGAAAACCTAAATTATGGGAATTATAGGAATAACAGTGGAAATATCACAAGAAACTGATATTGGATTAAACATATTTATAGGGTTTAGAGTAAATACAAGTATGGTAATCAAGTTGCC
Organism: Alnus glutinosa; assembly: GCF_958979055.1. Classification (NCBI taxonomy): domain Eukaryota; kingdom Viridiplantae; phylum Streptophyta; class Magnoliopsida; order Fagales; family Betulaceae; genus Alnus; species Alnus glutinosa. The sequence continues at coordinate 7,445,309 of NC_084891.1, read as the reverse complement.
ATGATTTCATTACAATCCCAATATATGATTACAATTAACCTGTAAATTAAGAAGATTTCATTATCAACCAAACATAGAATAAACGGAAAATGTTATATATTTTTCGTATATTCTAACAAGTTGATTAATAAATATTTGGTCCTTAATTTTCTATTGAATGCAACGCATCTTAATTTTTTATTTTCTATTTATGGTTTTTGTTTTTTTGGGGTGTGTTTGTGATACACCGACTGCTTGATACATACTTTATTTACTTTTTTTTTTAATGACGAGAAACCCTTCTATGGCAGGGTTACTTCGTGTATTCACCCTTGTCAGGAAAATTTCGAACTATGTAAAGCGCCCCCTCTTCACGGATCGGATAATAGTGTACTTCGGCTTTGCCCATAGGCTGGCCCCAAAGAATTGTTTGCACTTAAAGAGATTCGAACTTTAGACCTCATGGACTACCACAAAGACCAAGGCTCTTACCACTTAAGCCAACCCCAAGGGGTTTATACTTTATTTACTTGTCAATACCACTCCATGCGTTTTATTGTACTCTGCTTTCTTTCCTGCTTGCTCTCTGTTAAACTGATAATCCATTGCATACATTGTCTTCAGAGGGCGAAGAGGAGTAGTAGAAGAAATCCTGGACAAAGATCTTTCGGGTTAGAGACATCGAAATATCCAACGAAGAAGCAAAGTTTGTCCGATAATGAAAAGCTGAGAGTTAATTCAAATGATTCTGATACGAGGCGGCCTTTGCCAGAAACATGCAACTCGTTTAAACCGAGGCGGGATAATGCCCAAAAGCACGGAAGTGAAGATGGAGGTTGTTGTTTTAATGCTGGCTTGTGTTTGCTTGTTTTTTGTCTTTTGCTTTTGCTTTTATTTTTTAATTTTTAATTTTTTTAATTTTATTTCTTTTATTCTTTTATTCGTTTATTCTTTTCCCGATCCTTGGGATTATCCCACACATGGCATCTCTCTTTGACGAGAAGATCAGTTTAGTTTTCTTTTCAATGTATGCATGTACGTTTCAATTTTCAAGAAATGGAGTTGTATAAATATATTTCTCTATTGAAATCTAAGAATGAATTTGTTAACAACAACAAAGATGTTGCAGTTGCATACCTTAATTGATATGTAGACTAGACATTCCTCATGGGCAGCCTCTTTATGGTGGGTTTAAGAATGAAGATCCAGGTGTCCGATTTCACAAACTTGGCTCCATTAACCAGTGGCGAGCATGGATTCTTATCGATAGATAATATGGATTCGTATCGATTTGACAAACTTAGCTAAATGATATTTTTTAAAAACAAATTAATTCCAAGTTTGGTACCCTTAAACAGTTTCTCTTAAGTTTGTAGACGAGAAAAATAACTTCAGAAAGTAATTTATAATTTTTACCTTTCACAAAGACTTTATAATTAATTTTTATACCATTGAGAGTAATTTGTAATTTAGGTCAACCACATAAACCAATAATATAATTTTTTCAAAATTTAACAAAAAACCCCCCAAAACAATCTCGTTGCACCCAACAAAATACCTTGGCATTTTACCAAACAACTTTCCTGCAAACTAAACATGAGCAACTTCTTCCGAAGCTACTGATGCTAGCAAACGCAAGCCCCATTACTACAAATTATGACGTGGCTCCGCCACGTTGGGCAGACGTTAGAGCAGCACCCCTCCGAAGTGCACTGGAGGTCACTGACCTAGGCCAAGGTCCTTCTGGATCAGCCATAAACCCTGTAGTAAGTAGGACAATGCTCTTATCTTGTTTTATGTACAAGAGCCTCCGTGCTATACCTTTCACTCGCTTCCGGTATGGGACTCACGTGTGCACTAAAATATTTGCCTTCTAGTTGTGAAGAATAGATGATCAGTTCGGTTTGATAACTACTTTGATTAATGAAACAAAAGTGCCAATAAATATAAGAAACATCAAACGTTTTTCTTCTTTATTTAAAGTATTGGTGAAACATCTTTAAACGTCTTTCTTCTTCATTAAACTTCGAATAATTGACGTCAAAGAGTACTAGCACCGGTTTCTTTAAATCTCATTCCATTTTCTAAATGTAGGAAAAACTTGTAAAAACTCCATTGAATCATATTCCCTTGTATTCCCTAAACTAAGGAAACATCAAGAGAACTAAAAGTTATACCCTAAATCTAGGGAAGCAAAAATTGTTCCATTAACTTTATTTTAATATATTAAAAAAAAAATCTCCTTCATCTTTCATTCCTCTAGTATTTATTTAAAACAATATTTAAATAATTTATCTTTCATCTCTCTTTCTCCAAGTATTTAATTTAAAGAATATTTGAATAGGACAAGGAAAGGATAAATGAAGTTATTGTGAAGTTTATTTAAATAAGGAAGCAAAAAGTAGTTTAGTTCCTTACATTAAAGAAAAATTTTAAAGAATCTACTGCTAGTACTCTAAAACTTTATAATCCAAAGTTATGCTGTAAATATCATGAAATGCATTGTTGCTGTATGAAATGTGTTTAGAGAGCATAGGAACATGGAAGAAAGGAGCCCTTGACTGGCACAGGACGAGACAACCAATGGTGAGATGAGAATAAGTGAGTGAGAGAAAGGAGAAAATGCTATGGATAGTGTTAGTATATCAGCAACATTCTGGTTGACAAAAATACTTTATGTAACGGTTGCTTTTTAACAGGATTATCGGTTCTATTCAGAATCTCCATGTATTCAGACAATATTCAAATCAAAGCATGTGATTGACCACAAGCTTCTAGAAGATATCCATGAAGAGTCTTTGCAAATTCCAAAGGCAAATCAATCGGTTCCCGTGCAACCGTCCAGACGAGCCTTTGAAGGCATTTGAATGTCCCGCAGTGTCCTACAGATAACGATGAAGACGTCCGGACGTCAGACCAACACCGTCCGGACGCTAGGTCAATCAGTATTCAACAAGGAGTTGGATTTCAAAAGTCGACACTGTTAGGGAGTCTCTACAAGCCGTCCAAACGACGTGGCAACACGTCCGGACGCTGTCCAGCATTTCAAAATATTCCAGTGTTCCGTTCGAATGCTACAAGGAGTTATAGCGAAGACCGTCCGGACGCTCAGTCAAGCCGTCTGGAGCGTCCGGACGTGGACCTGATAAGGATAGAATTGTGCTATTTCTGAAAAGATATCGTAGAAAACCGTCTGGACGTGGCTAACTTCCGTCCAGACGCTCGACAGCTAAAGTCCGTTTTTCAGAAGATTTAGGGTTTCTTTGAGCCTATAAATAGGGGGCTCTAGGCTTGTAAATTGTATAGAATTCAACAGTGAATTCTCTTAGCTTTGAGAGGGTGTTTAGGGAGAATCGAAGATCCGCTAGATCTCAAACCATTGCCAGTGTGTGCTCAACAATTCGTGTGAAGTCTATCTTAGGGGTCGGCCATAAGGTAGAGGAATCCATAGAAGACCCCTTCAAGAAGGAGACTTGGTTGCGAGGCGTTCACGTTAGGTTACGTGTCAGAGTGCTAGATATGATCGCTGCATAGGGTATGTAAGTGTTACTATCTATGTACTAGCTTTGTCTTCTGATAGTGGATTTCCTGAGTTTGGCTGCCCCGGAGTGATTTTTTCTCTTCACAAAGTTTCCTCTTCGTAACAAATGTCTTGTCTTATTTAAATTTCGCATTTAAGATATTTTGTTGCACACAAACACACACACTTGGTTAAATTAGAAGTCAATATTTATTATCAATTGGTATCAGAGCAGGTTACACTTGTGTTTTAGAATTTTTTTTTATAGTGTGATCTATGACTTCTTCTAACATAAATCTTTCTGAGTTCTCTGAAGATGATTTTTATGATTTCTCTAAAGATACCCTTTTGATAGGTAAACTCTTTAAGAAATCCAATAAAGAACTCAAGAAGATTAAGCAAGAAAAAGAGTCTTTGTTTTTACAATTACCTGAATCACATGTTTTGATTGACTCTTTGAAATCTGAAAATACCATGCTTTTTGATATTGTTGATGCACTAGAGAATAAATTAAAAGAATCATAGGATCTCTTGGAAAAATTCTCTAGTAATAATTTAAAAAGCATGCTTTGTATTCATACAGATATTTCTAACAAGCCTGATTTAATTGTAATGATTTAAGTACTACTTCACATACTTCTGATTCTGAATTAGATTCTATTGATATTAAGCCTGTGATAGAAGATACAGCTTGTTTAGATAATTCATGCTTAACTAATCATGTGATGCCTAACTCCAAGTAATCAGGAATATAAGGTAAGTTTATTCCTAAGTGTCATAATTGTGGGAAGATTGGTCATATTAAGCCAAATTGTTATTTGTTGAAATCTCACAGGCCTTGGATTAAGCAGGATGCTCTGAGGAAAAGTGGAGTTGAAGATTCTTCCTCATCAAAATATGTCCATCCGCATAGGAGACATAAAAGGTAAGGCAATATTGTTTGTAAGAATGCTAACCATATTTCTGCAGAGAAAGTCAAGCAGCATTCCAACAAAAGAAGCATGCCCACCTGTCATCACTACGGCATCACCGGTCACATCCGACCCAAATGTCCATATCTTCAGGCTCAGAAGTCAAAGGTTCAGAAGGAGCTGCCAACAAAAGCTACACCAAGTACTCTACCTCCGACTACATTCCAGGCTCCACGGCATAAGCAGCGACAGCTAAAGTTTGTTCCTGCCAATCAGAGTGGCAAATCAAAGAATAACAAATCAAGGCACTACAAGAAAAAGCCACAAAAGCCCATTAGCAACCATGGCTATGAAGGGTTGTTAAGCCTAATGCAATGTATGCTAAGAAGAATGGACAACATGAACAAGACCTACAAACCACCACCACGGATCAAGCAGGTATGGGTCAGGAATGATGAGACCATTCACCCCTTGAGGGGGAGTGGACTCACATAGTAGAGGTGAAGTCTTACCATGCCTAAGATTTTGGTTCCTAAATCCTAGTGCATGTCAGGTATGTTTTGCATTGCATAATTTATCATGTCATATCCTATTCGTGCCTTTCATTCTATTTTAGGAACCATTTATTCTATCCCCATATTTTCTCTTGTTGTCTTGAGAAACTTCTGCATATATTTTTAAGGATAACAGTTAAAGCATGTCGGGCGGCTGCTTTTCTGTCTTGATATTTCTAAACCTCTCTCCTTGAGGACAGGTTTGATTTTACCTTACATGCTGGGACTAGATGTTATTTCCTTTTCCATAAGCATGTCCTTGTTGTTTTTCTATTTTATTATTTTCAAAAAAAAAAAAATGAGGGAGAAGATTCAGAATTTTTATTTTTTTAAGAGTTGCTTTTCAGATATTATATGTGTTTTTGTCTGATATCTCAGTTCATTGTACATTAATTAAGTATGCTTATATATGATTGGGATTTTATGTCTGATATCTGCTAAGTTTTCCTGTGCATCTTAATACTAGATAGTTGTTTTTCTCATGCGATGAAAAATTGTGCACTATCCAAAGCTCCCCTAAGGTACATTTTTTCTCTGACTTTTAGCTTCTGAAAATTCTAATGAGAGAGATTTTTTTTGCCAAGATGGTCAAGTTAACCAACTCACTAGTTGAACCTAGAACTCATAAATTCTGGCATTCTTTCTAGGTTGCAGCACCAAGTGATAAAAAAACATTCAAAATTGAAAAAAAAAAAAAAAAAAAAGGATAAATAAAAAGATCCACTACTTTTGTGCTATAAATCTATTCTTAAACTTGTCCCTATAGAAACAGTCAATGACCAAATCATTGTGGAAATAGACGGTCACTAAAGGACGAAGTAAAAGAAAAGTGCTACAACTTAAGGGGAATGTATCAGATGAGGGTGGCTAAGCCCTAGTAAAATAAGGTTTGACGTTTGACTGATCTAACATTGATTTTCTCTCTTATTTAGAAAATCCGGTTGCTTTAAGTCATATCAGTAAACTTCATACCTTATTGAGAAAGCTTTTATACACACACACACGCATTGCATGAGTTAAGTTTACTATTGAAAAATTTCTATCTGCAGGGAAATTTTTATGCTCTTAACTCTCAATTATATCTTGGTATATTTTTGAAATGCTATTTGACTATTTTATCAATTATTTATACATGTGTGTTCTGAAACTAACGTTAAGAAATTTTTTTCTTCATATTTCCCTATGTTTTTCAGCTTCTAGTGTGAAGCGTCCGGATGAACATGTTCTTGCGTCCGGACGTGCTCGGCTCTGTCGATCTCTTATCTGACAGCATGCTATCCGGACAAGTATGTACCACGTCTGAACGCAAGCTTTTTACTTTCTCTGCCAAACACACACACACTACTTTTTGCATGTTCTATCATGTTGTGTTGTGTTGTGTTGTGTTGTGTGTGTTTTCTCTCGAACTGATCCCGAGATTTTGGCATTCTCTGCACATCTTTTCTCATTCCTAGGTATTTCCTTTGACTTTCCTAATTCTTTTAAGCTTTGGTTCTTTTTAGAATATTGAAACCTTTAATTGATTATGATTTGAGAGATTGTGCATGAATATCTTTTTTTGTCTTTATGCTGGATGGATATTACTAATGTGTGACTTTTGGATTACTATATCTACTTTTATATTTCTTTATGCATCCAATTGATAGCCATCATAATACCACATTCTTTTTGAAACTAGCAGGATCTAATATTTCTTTGTGGTGTTATTTTTGGATAGATTTCAATATAAATATTTTCAGGAATATGTTGTCCTGTGGCTTCCAGCATAGTGTCAGACATATGGCTCTTTAGAAAACAGACCAGTGTTGAAATCATATGTTCCAGAGATCTCAAATTTTAGATGAGCTCATTCCCCCTACTCATACAGAGTCTTCCGTAACATTTTCCTCTAAGATCTGCACCAACTAAAGATTCAGTGGTGAATCTTTTTATCATCTTCCAGACCATTTGTCTAGAGGATTTCCTTCTGTGAATGATCAATTTCAAGCTAGAAGACTCAAGTGACTGAAAATTTTCAGTCTATGGTTTCCCGGCTTCAGGAGCAAGAAGCCGAAGTGACTCAAATTTAGGAAATATGATATCTTGAGGTTTTGGTTTTCTCTTGTCAATTTGAGCTTTTGATGAGACACTTTACTATTATTTTTGTTGTTTTGAATTTTAGTAATTGTGGTTTTCTCTTATACTCTGTTTACCCTTTGTCCTTTTGAGACAAAAATGGGGAGTATTTTTTGTTTTGGACCGGGAATGTATTTCCAAACCGGTCAAGTGTTTTTTTTTTCCCTAAATAGCCAAAGGGGGAGTTTGTTAGTATTTTATAATGGCAACATTCTGGTTGACAAAAACTTTTTATGTAATGGTTGCTTTTTAACAGGATTATCAGTTCTATTCAGAATCTTCATGTATTCAGACAATATTCAAATCAAAGCATGTGACTGACCACAAGCTTCTAGAAGATATCCATGAAGAGTCATTGCGAATTCCAAAGGCAAATCGACTGGTTTCTGTGCAACCATTCAGACGAGCCTTTGAAGGCGTCTGGACGCCCCGCAGTGTCCTACAGATAACGATGAAGACGTCCGGACGTCAGAGCAACACCGTTCGGACACTAGGTCAATCAATATTCAACAAGGAGTTGGATTTCAGAAGTTGACACTGTTAGGGAGTCTCTGCAAGCCGTCCAGATGACGTGGCAACACGTCTGGACGCTATCCAGCATTTCAGAATATTCCAGTGTTCCGTTCGAACGCTACAAGGAGTTATAGCGAAGACCGTCCGAACGCTTGGTCAAGTCGTCCGAACGTAGATCTAATAAGGATAGAATTGCGATGTTTCTGAAAGGATATCGCAGAAAACCATCCGGATGTGGCTAACTTCCGTCCGGACGCTCAACAGTCAGAGTCCGTTTTTCAGCAAATTTAGAGTTTCGTTAAGTCTATAAATAGGGGGCTTTAGGCTTGTAAATTGTACAGAATTCGACAATAAAATCTCTTAGCTTTGAGAGGGTATTTAGGGAGAATTGAAGGTCCGCTAGCTCTAAAACCGTTGCCGGTGTGTGCTCAACAGTTCATGTGAAGTCTATCTTAGGAGTCAGCCCTAAGGTAAAGGAATCCATAGAAGACCCCTTCAAGTAGGAGACTTGGTTGGGAGGCGTTCACGTTGGGTTACGTGTCAGAGTGCTAGATATGATCGTTGCATCAGGTATGTGAGTGTTACTGTCTATGTACTAGCTTTGTCTTCTGATAGTGGATTTCTTGGGTTTGGTTGCCTCGGAGTGGTTTTTTCTCTTCACAGAGTTTTCACTTCGTAACAAGTATCTTATCTTATTTAAATTCCGCATTTAAGATATTTTGTTGCACACAAACACACACACTTTTCATATATTTTTGTTTTTAGGTTTAATATTTTTTATTAAATTATTTTTTTTAGGGTATTTCTGTCTTTAAACGAAATATAATGTCTAAAAATAGAATATTCTATCTGATTTAACAAGATTCCCTATCTACGGGTAGTTTTGGTAAGTAAATGGTAGTTCGATGCTGTCAGGTGGTGAGAGTGTCAGTTCATGGGGGCATATTGACAAAGGCTGGTAGTTTATGGGGGGAATAGGTAATTACCACTAAGTTTAAACTCAAATGTTTAAAATATCAAAAGTGAAATTGTTTTGAAACCATGCATTGTTTTATAACTTACAATCTCAATCAGATATTCCTCAAACACTTACGGAAAACTTTCAAAAACGATATGGTATTATGAAAAGTCATTTTGAGTCTATCAATGGCTTATTTCATGGTTTACTTTCATTTAATGTTTACTAAGTCGTGAACTTATGTAGTTGCTACGATTTCCACCTATGAAACACCTTGATGTTTTGCAGTTTAGCAAGTTCTAGATCGATTTGGAGCTTAGAGTCTTTCATCACGCTTGGATGTGGAGCGTGAGCCGTAGAAAGTTTGATTTTATTTCGGTATTCATGGATCTTAGTATTGTATTTTGTGATAAGTTGTTGTTATCTTTTATGGATTTTGGGTTGTAATTGTTAAGAGATTTTATAATGAGGTATTAATTAATTATAGCTCAGGTCATTTTTTTTTGTTTTCTGCTATTCTATTCACTTTGATAGCTATTAAATGGTATTTTTTCAATTAATTACAAGTTAATTAGTTTGGGAAGAACTACGGCAACTTTCCATGTCAATTATTCTTATTAATTAAAGAGTTAAGTACCTTATTGGTACCTATGGTAAGGTTTATAATCAAACGAGTGCCTCGGTTTCAAAAACTATCATAGGTGATACATGTCGTTAATCGAAGTACCTATTTGGTACTTTCTTTCAAATTTTATCAATTTTTTTATAGCCATCCACGTCACCCCCTTAAAATGGTGACACCTATCCCGGTTGCCATATATTTTAGCCAGGTCAAAATGTCCTCCTGCGTGGTCGTGCATCACAAGTGATACTTATAATTTTAAGGCAAGTATATTTTGTAAAATAAGATTTTAATACATGTTAACTACCAATATTGCAAATTGCATTTTATTTTTTTATTATTTTAAAATTATGGGTTTTTTTTTTTTTTGGTTATTACACTACTATTCTTAAAAAATTCACAATTTAAATAAAAGGGTAAAATATACTTTAACCCCCCAAACTATTACCCATTTTGCAATTACGTCCCTAACTTTAAAAAGTGACACTGAGTCGCCACGTACAACCATTGTGTGTCAAATTACACACTTTTGTATTTTTCTCCCCAAAATACTCATGATTTTGGTAAAAAATAAAATTAAAACAATAAAATTATAAAAAAAAAAAAAAAAAAAAAAAAAAAGATATAACTTTAAAGGTATTTTGGGAATAAAAATACAAAAGTGTCTAATTTGACACGAGGTGGTAGTATGGAAGGCTCCAATGTCACTTTTTAAAGTTTGAAGGTGTATGTACAAAATGGGTGATAGTTTTGGGAGCTATAGTATATTTTTTCCTAAATAAAACTTTTTAGAAGGCAATACTCACACAAACAACAATTGAACCTTTCGAGTGTAGACGAAATCTTATAAGAATTACTCATTTGGAAGCTTATGAAACCTAGACTAAGGGAAAACATTCCCTTTCCTAACTAAGAAAGAACAAGCCATACCACTTAACTTATTATTTATCACACTCGATGAAAAGTTACTATTTTATAACATCTCTCCATTTAAATAAAGGGAATATATATATATATATATCCCTCAACCAACAACCGATTTTAAAATAGTCCCCTAAATTTTTAAGTGTGCTAAAGTGACCCATCAAACTACCAAGGTGTGCCAAAACATTTGTTTTTTTAAAAAAAAAAAATAAATGTGGGGGGGGGGAAACTTTTTTTTTCGGATCAATGCAAAATCAGTTCATGTAATTGGCTTAAATTACAAATCGCTCCCTGCAGTATTCAAATAAGGAAAAAATTCAAAATCAGCCCCTATGGTTGACCTAATTTAAAAATCGCTCCATGTGGTATTAAAGTTAATTCAGAAATCCCTGTGGTTAGCCTAATTTATAAATCGCTCCCTAAAGTCAAATCCATTTAAAAATTTGACAAATTCTGTTAGTTGCCACGTCAACGCCAATAAGATGACAACATGTGGCATTCTTAATAAAAAAAAAACTATAAATATATTAAATAAAAATATAAAAAACTAAACAAATAATTAATAATTTAAAAAAAATTGAAAAAACAAAAGAGGTGGCTGCCCAACGCAGCCACCCCTTAGGGGATGGCTTGGCCACCCACTGTCAATAGAGGTACCACGCGCCACCCCCAAGACATTGCCAGGGGTGACATGCGGTCACCCCCAAAGGGATCTAGGTGTGGCCTAAAGGCCACCTCCATGGTGTTGGGGTGGCTTGTAGGCCACCCCCAAAGGTGGGGTGGCGTTCAGGCCACCCCTAGATTCCCTTGGGATGGCCTACCGGCCACCCCTAGATCCCTTTAGGGGTGGCCGCGTGCCACGATCGGTCACCTCTAAGGTGGCACATGGCGACCCCCATTGGTTAGGGGTGGCCATAGGTAATAGTCACCCCCCCCCCCCCCCCCTTCTTTTCTTTTTTCTTTTTTTTTTTAATTAAGAAATTTTAATTTTTCAAAGTTTTTTTTATTTCTTTAACTTTTCAGATTTTTTTTTTTTTAAAAAAAAAAAAACATTAATTAATTTTTTATTTTAGTTTTTAAGATAAGAAGGGTATTATCAAAGAAAAAACAAGTGGTCTTTTTGGCACGTACACCTTAGTAGTCTCATGGGTCACAATAGGGCACTTGAAAATTCAGGGGGGCTATTTTAAAATCGGTTATTAGTTCTAATGGCTTTTTTATATTTTTCTCTTAAATAAAACTTTTTTAATGCTGTTTTCCAAAACAAAATGTTTATGTTGCATGAGCACTGGACTAATACATTTTTCCCAATCCAACGTATGTCAAGTATCTTACTTCGTCCATGTTGATTTATTCTATTTGTTTCAATGTCTCTTTCTGGTTTGCAAAACTCCATAGTCTTCTATAGTTTTTATTTTCAATAAATATAGGCTTTTGAGTAGTATCTTTAATATAAAGTACCTTTCTAGATTATTCAAATTTGATATATTCTTGTATGACGTGCTTCACATGCTTCTCAAGCTAACATTTCCAAACCTTTTGAATGTGTTCTTTGACATAATATATCATAATTCTTTAATCATCCCTCTTCACTTGTATATTGAAAGTAATTGAATTCATACAAGTATACTTTCGTTTGGCTAAAACTCACATATTAACACAAATATTGCTTTGAACCTTTTGATATAACCAATAGTCACTTTACTCTAGACTGGCCATACTAGTAAATATAAGAACTATTAACTAACACTTTTTTCAATAAAAGTACTTTACAAATAAGTCAATTCATAACTATTAAAACTTTTTCTCTAACCAAAAGTCACTTAATTGCATATATATATATATATATATAATGTAATTATCATTTTGAATTAAACTTACAATAAAGAAGTTTTTAAAGCTTGAGAAAATCAATGGCTACAAAATGTATTAGAAAACTTATGTTGGGGATTATGGAACTGCTTATACTTATTCTTCTTGGTGTGCAAGCTAATAACCTTGCCCCTACCTCATTATCTCTATCTTCATCTCTCATCATGTCTCCTCATTCCTTTGAACTTGATAATCATGGAGAGATACACTTGTGCCTTACACTTGGAATTTGTCGTTGTTCACATCTTAAAACCACATGGCCTCGCCCTGACGCTACATATGATCCTTGTACTGCTACTGCTTTTTTTCACTGCTTCAAACTTATCAAGATTTCTGAAGACCCAATTATGATTCCTATCATTTTTAATTGTGTCAAAACCAAGTGCGAACCATTACATGAGAAAATGACCCATATGGTGCGTTGTTTGTTGAAGTGTTTCTATAAGCATGTCGCGAGCCCTTCAGATGTCATTTACCTACAGAATCCTTAAGTTTCAACTTTTGATATGGTAAAGAAGTTCTAACTACTCTCTCTCTCTCTCTCTCTCTCTCTCTCTATATATATATATATATATATATATATATATATCTTAATTGAAGCAATGCAGATCAAGATCTGATAAGCGTTGAATGTTTACATTCAAAGCCCTTGAATTCACATATGTTAAACCTTAGTTTGTATTGTAAATATAATGTTTTGTTATTTTTAGTGTTTTATCTTATTTTTAGGTCCTAATGGAAAACACAAGCAAAATCATTGAAATTAGGCCTAAAATACATCAATGAAGCTAAAGAATATCAAGTGTAGACCAAACTGAAGAAATCAAACGCGATCGAGCCAAAAAATGTGTCGACGTTAGATTTCCACCGCACAAACAAATGTCGTCATTTGTTCAGATATTTGACGCTTCTAGAAGATAAGGTGGCTATCAATCGCCACCTTTTGGCAATCGATCACAGGGACGATCAATCGACCACTTTAGGCGCTTGATCGACTACAATTTGGCAGTGATCAATCTCTAGCTTTCCTTAATGCATTTAAGGCCTAACTTCAATGATTTTGCTTATGTTTTCCATTAGGACCTAAAAATAAGATAAAACACTAAAACATAACAAAACATTATATTACAACACAAACTAAGGTTTAACTTATGTGAATTAAGGGGCTTTGAATGTAAACATTCAACGCTTATCAACTTTTAATTTTCAATTTATAGGAACTTGGGGACTCACTTGTTTGTTTGTGTAAACATGACAATGACATCATCTTTACACAGACCATGATACAAGAATAGAGGCGAAAATCATTTCACTAGTTTTAATGGTTTATGAATCGTCTGCTGGGAGCTTAATGCTTGACTCTGGGAGAGCAAGCCTTATCTTTATATTTGTTTCTGTGTGTTTGTTTTTATAGTATATTATTGACAATGTTTAATTATGTGTGAATTTTGTGCCGCTTGTGGCACATATATTTGGTACACCTAGTGTGTACATGGTATGTATAATTAAACCATACTCTAAATTATCTTTATCATTATGAGATAATTCAGTCAGCCCAGTAGTGCTATGTGGTTTATTCCTAATATTTAAAAGAAAAAATATATATATATTCCGTTGTGAGATTGTATATCTGATGTAGTAGTGTCACGTGAAACTTAGAGGTTTCCACTTACAGTTTTGCTAGTTCAAAATATGGGGCGTTACAGTAGTACCCCGAACCTTAATTAGGGTTAAGTACACTCTAATTATAACTTAAAGATGCTAGGGTTTGTTCTCAATCGGTAAAGTGTGAGATTTTCGTTTTAGCAATTTTTGTGCTTCCGAATGTTCAAGTATGACATTATACGCTCGATGTCGAATGCTCTAGTAGGATGTCGAACATTCGCTTGTATCCCTAGACCCAAGTGTTCGATAGTACAACCAAACGTTTGATTAAAACCCTAAGATTGTTGATCTAATTGTAGCCTGAACATTCGATGCTTGCAGTAATTGAAAATCAGATGGTTTAGTCTTATCCTCAACTTCTCACGCCTATAAATAGGACCCTTACAACCCCTAAGCCCCATTTCGGTTTTCTCTAGTTTTAAAACCATAGTAAGAGTGAGAGAGTGATTTGGAGAGAGAATGAGCTCTCTTAGTCCATTGTTATTCAAGGAGGTAACTTTCTTAGTCAAACTTTGTTTTCATTAGTGTTATTAGTTTTTTATCTCCCTATTTAACTACTGTTTAGATCCATTTTCGTAGCTTAGTCCATTAGCTTGAGGTTTAGCTAGGACTTTTGGTTTGAGATAGGTTTCTACGAGTGACCAAACATTCTAACTTATGCCGAACGATCGACGATGACACCGAACGTTCGATGTCTTCGAACATTCGATACTCTAATAGAATGCCTAATCTTGCCAAGTTAGGGTTTTAAAATACTTGATTAAGGTTTCATTAGGATTTTTAGTGTGGGCTATATCTAATATTAGAGTGTGGCTTGTAGAATCGTGAAGTTGAGCTTTGAGATGTCTGGGTTTGAGGATAAGTGTTCAAGGTAAGTAAAAATCACTATGGAATTATAAATAAAATTGTATGCATGATGCTGCAAATAAAAAATGAAGATATTCTTATGGCATATGAGGTTTTATATTTTTCATATATTTGTAATTTTAGGTTTAATATTTTTTTATTAAATTATTTTTTATGGGTATTTCTGTCTTTAAACGAAATTTAATGTCTAAAAATAGAATATGTCATCCAATTTAACGAGATTCCCAAACTGCGGGGGGTTTTGGTAAGTAAATTGTAGTTCGATGCGGTCAGATGGTTAGAATCTCAGTTCGTTGGGGCATATTGACAAAGGTTGATAGTTCATGCGGGAAAAAGGAATTACCCCTAAGTTTAAACTCAAATGTTTTAAATACCTAAAAGTGAAATTGTTCTAAAACCATGCATTGTTTTATAACTTACAATCTCAATCAAATATTCCTCAAACACTTACGAAAACCTTCAAAAAGGGTATGGTATTATGAAAAGTCATTTTGAGTCTGTCAATGGCTTATTTCATGATTTACTTTCATTTGATTGTTTATTTTTTTGATGTTTACTTATTAAGTCGTGAACTTATGTAATTGCTACGATTTCTACCTATGAAACACCTTAATGTTTTGCAATTTAGCAGGTTCTAGATCTAGTTGGAGCTTAGAGTCTTTCATCACGTTTGGATGTGGAGCGTAAGTTGTAGGCAGTTTGATTGTATTTCGGTATTCATGAATCTTAGTATTGTATTTTGTGATAAGTCAGCTGGTGTTATCTTTTATTGATTTTGGGTTGTAATTGTTAAGAGATATTATAATAAGGTATTAATTATAGCTCAGGTCATTGTTTTCTGTTTTCCACCATTTTATTCACTTTGATAGATGTTAGATGGTATTATTCCCAGTTAATTACAAGTTAATTAGTTTGGGAATAACTGCAACAACTTTCCAAGTCAATTATTCTTATTAATTAAAGGGTAAATACCTTATTGATACCTATGGTAAGGGCCATAATTAAACGCCTGCCTCGGTTTCAAAAACTATCATAGGTGGTACATGTCGTTAATCGAAATACCTACTTGGCACTTCTATCTAGATTCCATCCTTTTTTTATAATCATCCACACCACCCCTTTAAAATGATGACACCTGTCCTGATTGCCACATATTTTAGCTAAGTCAAAATATCTTCCTATGTGGCCATGCATCATAGGGGATACTTATGCTTTTAATCAGGGGCGGAGCCAGGAATTAGTTGGTGGGGGGGGGGGGCCGAACCTAAATAAATATATATATATATATATATATATATATATATATATATATATATATATATATATATATATAGTCCTTCAATATGTGCGCCCCCTTGTAAAATAAAAGAAAACAATTCTTAAACAGTTAAACTTAACTTCATAATAAATCATAAGTTATAACTGTATACAAAAGTTACATGTCTATAAAATCATATTTAAAAATAACTTTTCTTCCGAATACAAAAGCGTTCTAGTTTGCTATAGACGTGTATAAAAAAAAATCCAAAAAAGAACTTCATATTTCCTTCGAATTGTGCTCAACGTCGACGGTCTTTCATGGAATAAAACTCATCCATTATCATCTCTGTCGTGAAATCCTTAGCAATTTCTTTCTCGATATAAACTACCAAATTATCTGCTAGAAACTCATCTTCCATTCTACTACGCAATCTAGTGTTTACAAGTTTCATGGCAGAAAATGCTCGTTCAGTAGTAGCGGTAGAAACAAGGAGAGCCAGTACTAGACGAATCAACCTATCAATCAAATTATAAATCTTCGATTTTCCTGAAATTTCTAATCCTCTGCACAACTCAGATAAAGTGGACATATTCTGCAAATCTGAATGTTTTGGCACATCAAGCCTATAATGATCCAATTGAAATCTCAAAATGATTTTCTCTTGCTTAGTAAAATCTTGAGGATAGAACTTCTCAACTAAGCTGCATATATCATCGATCTTAAATGATTTGTCTGCATCTTGAGGGCTTAAAGAGGCACTAAGACGAAGAAGTTCCACTGCATGCTCACTAAATCTATTATCCAATTCTTGCAATTGAAAGTCTATTGCAGCAACAAATTCATCAATTCTAAAATGATGCTCCATTGTCATGGAAGATTCTTCATTTTGGCGACATGATCTACCTCGAGCTCTAGTGTAACGAGCATTCATATCAGGAACATCAATTTCATTTTTTTCACAAAATGATTGAACAATATCAAGGAAAGGCTCCCACTTTTCATTTCTCAAATTTTGAAGAAGTAATTTTGTAGTTGAAACCACTTTCATGGCATTTAAAATGTCTTGAGAATTTTGTTGCAAAGCTTGACAAAGACAATGAGTAAATCCCATAATCTCTTTCATCAAATGCAAAATCAAAACAAATTCAAAGGATGTTAATACCGTATAAGCCGCTTCAGAATCACCGCGTTGAGAATAGTTGGTTCCTTCCTTTGAGATTGTGTCGAGAACTGAACAACTTGCACAAAACATTTTTATCAAGCTACAAACAGAATTAAAATGAGAAGACCATCGAATATCTCCAGGTCGTTGCAAAGTACCAATTTGGTTTGCCCCCCTTCCAGTCTCAATTTCATTAGAAGCAATCATACTTTCAATCTCATCAACTTGAACAGATTGCAATTCATCATTGCGTTTTGAAGAACCAACAACAATGTTGATAATAAAATTCAAATTCTCAAAGAACTGATGAACAGATTTTGCTTCTCTAGATGCTGCAACCAAAGCTGATTGTAGCTTATGAGCAAAGTAATGCACATAATATGCATATGGGCATTCTCTAAGAAATAAAGCATGTAGCCCATTCCATTCACCACGCATATTACTACCTCCATCATATCCCTGACCTCAAATATTCTGAATTTTGAGGTCATTACAAGAAAGGACATCACATATCTTCTTTTTTAAAGTTAATGCAATAGTATCTTTGACATGAACAATATGAAAGAATCTCTCTCGAATAAAACCATCTTTATTAACAAATCTCAAAATGATTACCATTTGCTCCCTTTTTGACTCATCCCGAGCTTCATCAACAAGAATGCAAAATTTAGCATCCTCAATTTCTTTGCGAATCACATCTAGCACTTTAGTTGCAAAGATATGCAAAATTTCTTTTTGAATTTAGGGTGATGTATATTTGGCATTCCGTGGAGCATTTGTCAACACAACTCCATCAACTTTATCATTAAAAGTTGCTAAAAACTTTATCAATTCAATGAAGTTACCTTGATTTTTTGAGTCGGAGCTTTCATCATGACCTCTGAATGCACATGCTTGGAATGCTAGCCATCGAACACTATCTATTGAGGTTTTGAGCTGCAATCGATTATTCTCTATTTCTTGTGATGACTGTTTTTCAATCAACTTGCCAATATGCCGTGAATAATTCTTCAGATCTTCACAACATTTCACAGCAATTTTATGTGGTGAATTTTGATCTGTCCCCACATGCCCCAGTAAAGGACAATTCATTCCATCGTTCACCTTTTTCCAATTCTTAAAACCTTTCACTGTAAATGCATCTGATCCTGGACGGCCTGTTGATTTCTTAGAAAAATATAACATGGATGACAAAAGATAGCATCCTTTGATTCCGAATACTCCAACCAAGTTTAGTATGTCTGAAACCAAGAAGCTTGAAATCGACGACGATGATTCTCCGATCCTGAAACTGGGTATTCTGTAGGTTTAAGAATACGTTGACATGGGACAGCTCTAAGATAAGCACGTCGCATTTCATCTTGTAAGTTTACAGGAAATTCCCATATTTGCTGACGTTTTCCTGGATCACGTTGCAAAGAGGTGGCATCAATTTTTTCAAGAAGGATTCTTGAACATTTGGAAGGCCGTTCATCAGTCACTGAAGCATTAAGATCCGTTGCGCGCTAACGGTCTATTTAAAGGTGTATCACTATTAACCTCTAAATGACTCGCATATTTTTTCTTAAAGAATGAATCGATTGTTTTTGGTCTGCTCATATTTTTCTAAGCTGTAAGAAAAATTTATAGATTAATAAATTAACCAAAAAGTACCTAGAAATATAAGATTTTTATTAGAATTTTTTTACTTATAATAGTTCTTATTAGCATTAACAACCAAAAAAGCAATGTAAAATTAACTAAATCAAAAAACCCATCAAATTAGAAGAAAAAAAAAATCAATAATCAAAGCAACTATTAAAAATCTTAATCTAGCCAAAATAGTAAACACAAAAAAATATAAAATACTTGACAAATAAACTAAGTACAATTAATAGAGTACGAGAAAAATGAGTACCTTTCAGTGAAGCAATGTTATCTTGAGCTTAAGGAGTTTCTTGAAAACAAATCAAAGACAATAATGTGTTAGTTGAATGCTGCAAACCAATAATAATAAAAAAAAATAAAAAATTAGAAAAAAAATTATGGAACACAATAAAAGAAAAAAAAATGCATACTTAATTTTCTTTTTCTTTTTTGTATTTATTTTGTAAGCTTCTTAAGAATTTTATCTAGACTAAATACTGAAAAAAAAAAATAATAATAATAATAAAAACAAATATAAAAAAAAATTTATCATTCAAAGATAAATATTAACAAAGCATTTTTTATTAATTGATTATTTTCTTACATTAATCACATAATCATATTTGAAATTTTAATAATTTGATTCCTAAAAAAATAAAAAATAAATCTCAACTCTAAAATCAAAACGTTCTAGAACTTCTAACAAGTTCATTGGTCTCTTTTGAAAAGAATGAATCTTTTCATCAAAAAAAAAAACTTCCACCACATGTCCACAACAAACAAAATACATTACCATTTGGCATTTACCACATTTCTCAATTCTCTTCCGGTCTCCCCAGTCCCCACGATCCCACCCATGGTCTGATAGTCCCACATGGCCACACATCAAAACATTGAAGTCAAAGTGGGTTTTTAATTTTTCTGATTCACACTTTCTAGGACCTTCTAAGTTCTATCATGCAGCTTCCACAAATGACAATATTCCTAATTTCATTATCCTCATTTCCTCAATTTCATTTCTCCCCTCATGCCTCCCTCAAAGTCTCAGACTATCAGCCTCAGTGTCAATCAAAAAAATTCTTCATCTCACGCCTCTCTCAAACACAGGCTACACAACATAGAAAAAAAATGGCATAGAGCAGATAACTCACGTTCAGTATCTCACGGTGACAGAAGCCAGTGTCTCGAGGCTAGATGGACAGCTTGGGCCAGACGCTGGTGGTGGTGCGACGCAGCGTTGGGTGCGTGGAAGACGGTGGATGCACAGCCTCTCATATCTCAGTTCTCTCCCCTCTGACCTCTCGGTATTTTCGGGACTGAACTACAGCATTTTTTTTTTCTTTTTCTTGGAGTTTGGGTGATACTTGACAGAGAGTTGGTGAGAAAAATTTGAGTGAGTTGAAAACTGAAAAGCAGATGAATTTGCCCCCTTTTCTCTTGTGAAGTGTGAATTTTTTTGATTGACATTTCAGTGATTTCATTTGCCGTGTGGAGAGGATTTGATTGCTGTCTCATGTCTGCGGCGTCTGTTGATATTATTTTTTTTTTCCTAGGACCTATCTGCTGCGCACTGCGTAGCTGTGGTTTTTTTTTTTTTTTTTTTTTTCCTTGTTTTTGGTATGGTTTGCTGCTGTTGTTGGGTTTTTTTTTTTCTTTAATTATTATTATTATGATTTTTTTTTTTTTTGTAAGATTTAAGTGCCTGAAATACAACACTGAGGTTTGAGGATAATTTTTTTTTTTTTTAAGAAAAAAAATTAGGGGGGGTTGAATTATTTTTTTGTAGGGGCCATCAGTGTATTAACCCAAAAAAAAAAAAAAAAATTAGAAATCAATTTTTTTTGGGGGGGGGGGCCATGGCCCCCCCACCCTCCAACATGCCTCCGCCCCTGCTTTTAATGCCACGTAGGTTGCAACAAATAATAAAAATAAAATAAATAAATAACCTAAATTATATATATATATATATAAGAACAGGAACAAGAAATTGGGAGTGGCCGGTCACCCCAGTTTTGGCATAGGGGTAGCTCAAGCTACCTCCTATGGCTAGCCAAGAGGTGGCCGAATGTAGCACCCCGCACAAATACCAAAAAATTTACAAAATTAAACCAAAAGAGAATCAACCCAAAATTCTTAGAAGTCAATATTTATTATCAGATAGTGACCCCAGACTGAATATTGTTATGATCGAATGGGTTGGTAACTGGGTCAATGGTTGGGCCGACATCATATAACATAATATTGTCAAACATTTAAAAGAGTAATGTTATATACTATATTTGTATTTCATAATTATCTTACAAAAAAAATGGTGTTCAAATCTTATCAAATTTTCGGATTTTTTTTTAGCAATGATTGATCTAAGGGTTGGATGGGACTCCCACATCATTTTTGTGATATAACTGTGAAATAAAACTGTAGTTTATGGCATTACTCATTCAAATACATTGATGATAAAGAGAAATATGTATAAATATAAGTGTTTTATTATTATTATTATTATTATTGCTGCCATTCATAAGATATTCTAGGTGGATATAAATGTGTTTATTTTAGTTTAGTATATGTTTAAGTATTCTGTACATCAAGAAGCAAGTCGGGCCTCAGTAAACACCTCGCAATGCATGATTCTTTCTTTGAGAACTTAGGCCCATGAAAACAATGTGTTTAGAGAGAGAGTTCTTTTTTGGTTTGATGTTCGCCGGGAAGGGAGGTTCTACGCCTCCCTTCCCCGGTGGTGGGGCCTCCTAGCCTTCTAGGGCTATGGAGTTTTTTGTTCCTCCATAGTGTGTACCAGTGGAGGTAGATTTCTCCCGGCCATTAGGGTTGTGGAGCTTTTGTTTTCTCCGAGTCTTTTATGGGCTTTGGAGTTTGTGTTGGTTTTAGTTGGTTTTTCTTCTTCTTCTTCTCATTTCTCTGACAGGAGGTTCATCTTGAGGCGTCCAGTGGGGAGATTTTATTATCGTTCGTGTCGCTGGTGGAGCGTTTCCGGACTTTGTGTTTTAGCTAATTTTGATGCTAGATCTACGCTTATCCATCGGCTTCTGAGAGACACGCGCCACTCAGATGGGTCCACCGGTGTTTTCTAGTTCTGCCGTTGATTGCTTCGGCCGTGGGGGTTACTAGTGACCGGCGCGTGGCTGTCATGAGCCAGGGAAGTCTTCTCTTTGAGCTGCGCATGACGGTCACGCTCCGCCTCTTTTCGCCGTGCAAAGGTGGCACCCGGACACAGGAGGGCCGATCTGTTGTTTGGTAGCTCCAGTGGAGGCGCATGCCGTACACGCACCGGACTCCGGCGATGACAATGCCCTTCCGCTGACTTGGGTTGATTTTTCTGTTAGATGTGGTGTATTCCTTAGTTTCTATGTACAATTTGTTTATGTATGACTCAAATTTTATTAAAATTTTCTTTGTAATGGGAGCTTTATTGTAATTTTAGTAAAATTTGGAATTCTGCATAGGCAGCTGTTTTTTAAGTCAAATCCTTTTGGCTTAAGAGTGTTGGGGGTCTGTCCCTCATTTCTCACTATGTAAGCCTTTGGCTTTTAGAATTTATAATAGCACATGCTATTAATTCCCAAAAAAAAGACAAAAAAAAAAAAACAATGTGTTTAGATGAGGAAATAGTCATCCGTCCCACATCGGTAACAAAAGGAGGAGAAGAAAGTAACATTAGGAAAGCGCGTACAAGTCTAAGTGTCTTGATGCGTCCCGCATCGGAAAATGATGAAATAGGAAAGCTGTTTATATACCTCGGTTGTTATGCAAGAGGATACGACCTTACTTGAACAGGATCTGTTCTATAGGCTCGTACCTCTGTATCCTTGAGTTCTAAGGAGACAGGAACCTAAGTCTGGTTGACGAATCATGGCTGTGCGATCAGAGCGTGATTGACAGCGTCGTGGCCCTTGGGCCATTAATGCAGTAGAGGATCGCGTACTCAGCCATGATCGTGGCTGGGATGGTCGCACGTCTGTCTGACAGACTTCCGACTACCTACTTTTTTTTTTTTATCTTTTTTCTTTTTTTTTTCTCATGTGTGTTCTTGAAACTAAACCACTATGGAAAGTGAAGGCCTATTCGGAAATCCCTCTTTCAAATGACTCTCATCGTCGATGAATACAGACTATACAGTGGACTTTTTTCATCATTGAAATTTACCAGGCTTCTCAAGTCTATTTAAACATAAAAATTACCCCCCTCCATTGGACAGCTAAGGTTTCTCAAGAACCTCTCCATCCCTTGCCATTTGTTAGTTTATTTCATTAAAATAAGTAGGGATAATTACACCATTGATTTTTTGGGTTGGCCTAAATTACAAATCACTCTCTATGGTATAAAAAGTTCATGGAGGATCTATGTGGTAAACTACAATTACGAACCACTCTCTAGACCCGTTTTTCATCCACCAAATTAACAGATTCCGTTAGTTTGCTATGCCATACCCAATAAGAAATTGACACGTGTTAATTACAATAAAAAAATATGAATAAATAAAACTTAAAAAATATTTTATTTTTTAAAAAAAATTTAGAAAATAGCAAAGGGGTGGCTACCGGGGGTGGCTAGGCCACGTCTGGGGGTGGCGCACAGCCTCCCTAGGCCTAGGGTGGCCACGTGTCGATTTTCTATTAGGTATGACTTGACAAACTAACAGAATCTGTTAACTTGGTGGACGGAAAACGGGTTCAGGGAGTGATTCATAATTAAATATTTTACCACAGGGACCCTCTATGAACTTTTTGTATCACAGGGAGTGATTTGTAATTTAGGCCAATCCCAATTATCAGTGATGCAATTATCCTAAATGAGTATCCCAACATTTGAATATTTTCAACTTTTCCTTCACTTTTGATTTTATCCATATTGAAAAGATTTGAGAACTTCCGGTGCTTGTAAGTAGGAAAAACAATGCAAAGTTAGCCCACATGGTTTACCTGATTTGTAATTAGCCCACGTCGCAAATCGTTGTGCTGTGGGTCTTGGGCAGCGGTGGCTCTATGCAAGATTGGAGCTGGAGCGTGGACGGATATGGGTCTTGGGTAGCAATGGTTATGCGGTGGTTCTGGCAGGTCTTGTGTGGCGACTCTATGGTGGTTTTGGTTCTTGGGGTCTAGTTGCGGTTCTAGAATGAGAGAGGAGAAGACAAAATGGAAAACAACTTTGGGTTTTT
The DNA here is from genome assembly GCF_958979055.1 of Alnus glutinosa. NCBI lineage: Eukaryota > Viridiplantae > Streptophyta > Magnoliopsida > Fagales > Betulaceae > Alnus > Alnus glutinosa. Next base: position 7,421,587 of record NC_084891.1, on the reverse strand, counting down.
TTTTTTTTTTGTTTCTTTGAGAACACGTGGCTCATTTTTTGCTTTGGATCTCTTTAAAGAGATTCAAGCCATCAACCAGCTACTACAAACTGGAGAGGATCCGAATTCCTATCGGGTCCTATAAAGATCGTCCCTTATTTAGTGAGAGAGGTCACTCCCTCACAAAGGGAGGTTATATTCATGAGGGTGGCCTCCCCACATAACTTTATGAGAGGCAACTCCCTTCAAATGGAAACAAATCATCTCCCGTTAATTATAAATGTAGGGACATTTTTGTCTTTTTATATTTTTTTTTACAAAAATAACCCTACACTATAACTAACTGAATACTCTCCAATTCAACTGAACTGGAGAGGATCCTAATACCCCTTAAATGGGGCTATCGACTAACTCTCATGTAGTTAGGGGGGGGCTGTCGACTACCTCTCATATGGTTAGGGTGATGTCCTCTCCTTACATAGGGACGGCCTCCTCTAATTGGGTAGCTCGAACCCTCCTTTTTTTTTTCTTTTTTTTTTTCCCTTTAAGCAATAAAACTATAGCTCTTCAATGACAGTAAGAGTACGTAATAAATCATGCTACATGAAACTTAATTGGTTGTAACATTGATGTACTTGTGCATCTAATTACAATTTCCATCAAACTAGACGACAGAACTATTTTTATAGTGTTTACCTCATTAATCAATTTGGAACAACTTCAAATCCTTTCGAATTATGTGAACAATTTTGCCTCTATCAAATGGGCGTAATTATAATTAGTAGAGCTACAATGGCATTGATTCAAATTTTTGATCTTCGAATTGTGTCTACGACAAATAATGATCTGACTTCGGAGGTAAAAATATCAATGCAAGAAAAGAAAACATTTGGCATGAAGAGAGCTGTTTATATTAATAGTATGTAGCCTCTTGAAGCTCCTCTTACTCAGGATTCAACTTCCAATTTCATTGATAAATAAATCTATGAATAAAACAACCAAACTTCACATTCAAAGATGATAGATAAATCCCCTATCATCTTTATGCTCCGTTTGTTTCGGCGTAAAATGATTTCCGAAAAATGATTTCGGTATTTTACGGTGTTTGGTAGGGGTGAAAATAACGGTCAAAGAAAACCATTTTCGGTTTGACCGTAAAACCTTCTTTAATTTTTGGAAAACGATTTACGGTTTTTAAAACCGTAAATCGTTTTCCAAAATTATATTCTTCGTCTTTACACGCACGTTTGATATTTGACTGGTCGAATCCGGCAATAGTCGGTCGTTCGAAAATAGGCAGCACCGGAATCCGGCATCATCAAGTCACTGGAATAATGCCGGCGTTGGAATCCAACCACCGGAATACTGCCGAAATCCGGCAGCCGGAATACTGTCGGTCGCCGGAATCCGCCGAATGCCGGCAGAATCTGGCCGGAATCCGGCCATGGACAGAAACCGGCCAGAATCCGGCCTGATTTGACCGGATCCGGCCGGATCTGGCCAAAATGGCCGGAATCCGGCCTGATCTGACCGGATCCGGACACTGATCCGGCCGGATCTGGCCAAAATGGCCGGAATCCGGCCGGATATGACCGGATCCGGCTACTGACCCGGCCGGATCTGGCCAAAATGGCCGGAATTCGGCCTGATCTGACCGGATCCGGCCGGATCTGACCGGGCCCGGAGTTGTCCTGCTGGAATCCGGCTATTTTGGCCGGATTCGGCCAAACTTGCTCGCCGGATTCCGGCGACGGCGACCGGTCGTTGCCGGATTCCAGCAACAGTTGCATTTTCACTTTACGTAATTTTTTCGTGCGAACCAAACACCGAAAAATATTTTCGAGAAAATAATTTTTTTTAAAATTGATTTCATCGAAAATATTTTACGACGGAAACCATTTTACGTCAAAACAAACGGAGCATTAATTGCATAAACCAAGAAAGAAAATAAAAAGGAAAATAACAAAAACTCAATTAAGTTTTATCCAAAATTATTAGAACAAATATGATTCCAACAATAGAAAGCTAAGTCTTTCTCAGCTCAATCACACCAAAATCCCATCTTTCGGATAAGAAAAATCTACAACTTTGTGTGTTCTTGAAACTGTAAAAGGATTTACTACTTCTTTTGTTGACAGAAGGATCTGCTGTCTAACTTCAAACATTCTCAGTAAAAATTTCCTCAATTTCACAGTAAACGGCAATAAGGAAACAATTTTATAATTCGTGTTGGGATGACAAAATTAATACACAGAAAGGAAGATAATTATAGGATGGATAACAGAAACCTTTGAGCTTGAATTCAAACCATGAACAATCTGTTATTTAACTTTTGGAATCAGCAATTACCTTTAAATCTTAACATTTCAGCTTGGGAAGAACAAGTCAGAACAACATATAAACTTTAAATCGTCAATGACTGCAACCTTAAACATTGCCAACTGTGTTTTATATAATATCAACAACAAATTTATTAATTCCCAATATTTTTTGTAAACACTAAACACAGATTTGTAAGCATTTCTCCTAAACTGAAATGAAGTAATTAATATTTCAATCTTCTTCTAATTTTATGATTACCAGTCATTTAATTGGGTGAAACTATAAAAGGTTCAATTGCTCAAACGTACCATAACTTCTGGCAGTTCAATGAATAATCGATATTCAAAAGTCTGCTTGGTAATTTGTTAGCAGCAAAAGCATACCAAAAATGGATTAACTGAATAGGCTCAACTTCAAAAATTATACCCACATTATTAAACAGCTTGCAGGCTTTAGTTTCAAACCTTCAACTTGAATAAAAACAATTCCTAGTTTAAGCAGACAGCAGGAGTTGTTTACTCAGATCAAGTCGAGGCCCTCCAGGTTGGGTAACTCCTGCTGAGCTCATATGTACAAACCTACAAGCAACACAACCAGAAGAAATAATCTAAAGCAAAAGTGCACCAAGCAGACCAATTACATTCAAGCATATATATATATATATAGTGATAACAAAAAGATCCAAATGGAAAGAATTGTCAAACCTCAGACTTGCGGGATCCTCTATATTATTCCAGATGTTTGATATTGGAAACTGAAATATAGAGAAAAAGCAAACCAAAAGATCGATCGAAACACTTGCCTTCTCTTGTATACTTTTCATGTACGAGAGCTTTGCTTCTATCCTCTTAATAAAAATTATTATTCACCAAAAAAAAAGGTACGAAATGCTTGCAGATCTGAAATGCAAATTTTATTAATTTCAAAGTTCATTTGATTAACAACTGTAAGAAAAAGCATATCAAAACTCAAATACCAACTCCATAATCCATATTATATTTACATCAGAAATCACAACCCCCAATTTTTAAGTAAACATCAATACAAAAGGAAATATACATAGACAGAGAGCCAAAAAAAAAAAAAAGAAAGAAGCTAAACATGAGTGAATGAAATTACCTTTTTGTTGATTAGGCGACACCCGCAGCACCCTAGCTTACCACTTGGCCATATCACCAAAATGATACAAAAATAATATATGAAATATATATTCTCTTGGGGGGGGGGTTTATAATTCATTCATAGTGCAGCCTACATGATTAGGCAACACCCAGATTTGAACTGGGAAAAGGAGATTTGTAGTCCCCTGCCTTACCACTTGGCCATGTCGCCAAAAAAAATACAAAATAAAAAACAAAAGAAAAAAAAAATCATTTTTGACATGTTCTAAAATAATAATAATAAAAAAGTGAAATATCCTTTACTCTTTGGGGGGAGGGGCTAGAAATCGTTTATGGTGTGACCTACATGCAAATACAAGAATGAACAAAAATTTAAAAAAAGAAAAAGGAATGAATGAATGATTCATAGCATGCTCTACATGCAGCAAGAGAGTCCTTTTTTGAGCCGGGGAAAAAATAATAATAATAAGCCACTAAAATGAATGAATGAATGAATCTTTTAAAACGGAAATAATAATTTTTTAGCCAAAAGAAAGAGAAATAATTATGGATGAATGAATCATGGATGATTCATTGCTGGCTATGGACCATCTTAGATAGGTACCACAGAGCGTGGTCCAAAGCCAGCGATGGAGTTTTTGGCCCTGCAGATCTTAAACCTTCTCCCCCTTGCTTGAGCAGCCATGGCCTTATTCAGATCGAAGTCTTGGGCCAATGACTCGTAAGGGATGTTAGCCACCTTCATATCCAATCCGGGAGCCAGGAAGTCAAAATGGACGAGGTGATCAAGAACTCTGCGTGGACCCAGACAATTATCCGGTTTCCTTGCTTTCAAACCCAAGTTGAAAGCCTCCATGTGGTCAGAATCATCCGTCAAATCCCCCGACTCCCACTTCCTTTTCAAGGTCTCCTTCCTTCTCATATTCTCTTGGGATTCGGTCAGCGAGGAAGAAACCTGGGTTGCATCTTTGAAAGGTTTAGGAAGTGGGTTTGATCTCTTTCTCCAGATGCCCCACTTAACTCTTAAGCAATTGCGGCAAGGCTCCAATTTAGAGGATGGAGCAGAAAGCTGGAGAAGGATGTCAAACACTTCCATTTCATCTTCAGTGAACGCAACCATAGAAGATCTCTTTCTTTGGATGCCCCAACTAACTCTGAAACAATAACTGCCAGACTCTGAAGCAGAGAGTTGGCGCGGGATTTGAGAGACTTCAATCTCATCAGCGCCCAAAGCAAGAGCAGGCTTGCATTTATCCACTTCCATGCTTTGTCTGATCAAATCGGAAATGTTTCTGAATTTCAAAATTCCAATCACACTGATATTCTTCAGCAATCCCGAAAATTACTGAAAACCCCTAAAAAATAAAGCCTAAACTCAATCAATGTCTCTAACACTAAACCCCCTATATCCTTCGGGATTTCAAGATTAGGGTTTCATTTAGCTGAATTCCAATCAAACCCTTGACCTTAATTCCTTTCAGAATTTTCAACGTCGGATCAAAATGTTGTTGAAATTACATCATCCAGGAAATAATAATAATAAAAAGGGACAACTTCACAAAAGGGTATCGAACTATACCGCGTTTTGACAAAAGGGTACTGAATTATCATTTCTCTCGAACTCGGGATTTTAACTATCAAAATGAGTCCTAGAAGGACATTTCATCTGGTTTCAGCGTTAAATCCTCAAGGAAGTGGAGTCACATGACTTCCACGTGACTTTTTTAATGCCATTTGTTTGTTTTGCTCCTCACTTTCATGCATGTAAACTTGCCATGCGATATCTCCACCCGGTGCCAATGATCCCCATTCTTCTCCTCTTCCCTCTTCCTCTCTCCGCTTACTCTCGCCACCCGGTTCTCCAGTTCGATCTTTAGCTCCTCCTCTTTCAACCCCAACGCGTCCAGCATGATAACGTGACCTTCTGGTGTCTCCTTCCAGTCGAACTTGTCGCCCCTATGGAGCCAAAATGGGATATTTTCCAACACTCGGAATGGGTCTGCCCAGAAATCAGCCAACATACTCCCCACACGATCTACGAGTGGCAGCAAAGACTCGTTTGAGAACCCAACATTAAGAAAGAGTAGGAGAAACAAAACGGGGACAACTTGTTATGCTTGTTCTCTGATTTCTCTCTCTTTTTTGTTTTAGAGGTTTCAGTAAGTGGAAGAACGCTGATATTTCGGTGTTGAGCTTGAGCGTTGTAGGTTTGTAGCATGCTCTGTGATTCTCACTTGTGAAGAGCGAGGGGGTGCTACGCTAGCTGTTTATATATGGAAAGGGAAAAGTAAAAGACGTGGCGGAATTTGGAGAGCTCCAACCAAAAGGGCTTCTTGGGGTACAAACCATGTTAAATTGGAAACTCAGAATTTGGAAGCCACATCTAGTGAGGATTACCAGTAATATCACATTGAATGACTTTTTAATTAGCTTTGATCTGAAATTTGAAGTTCATGTATTCTTACAGGAAACTGTTTGAGTGGGTCACATGCAAAGTGGAAGTCACTTGACTCATGAAACAATTTCCCCTGTTTTAGCTTCACAAAACAGAGTGTTTAAGCCAATGGGGTTCGGCTCATGAAAAAGCCACTTAATCAGAGGCATGGGCTTCGCATTCAGGGAAGAAGAAGATTTACAATGTTTCTTGTAAGAGGTATTTTGGATTTGGCTGTGAGATTGACTAGGAGACCTCTAACAAGCTTGAAGGCCTGTCTTCATGTTCTGGATCCCACGGCGCTCCTCCAGGCTCGCCTTCCACGTCTCAGCTATTTCCTTGGTTCGGTCCTTCACTCTCGGCGTCACCAGCAGCCTCGACTTCCCAATCATCGGATCCACCACCACCGGTATCAGCAACTTCAGCACCAGAACGCAGGCCCAGCCTAAATCATTCACTCTATCGCTCTTCTCCACTCTTGCCCACCAGAAACACCTCCAATATCGATTCCAGCACGAACCTTAGCGGATCCACGCACTCAGCCAGAGCTAGAGGCATCTAAGCCGTCAACGCGTCTAACTCTTTCTTCTTCCCAGTGATGAACCTCCAAAACCCAAGAGCGTCCATTTTCAAGCAAAATGACTTCAGACTTAGAAGTAAGCCCTCGCCGTTGTCGACCTCTCCGTTCTCATCCTCTTGGGATGCCCTACGGAGAGCCGTGAGTGCAGCCTCCGTTTTCGCCTCCACTTTCTCCAGTACGATCTCGACGCTGCCTTGGATGGTGACCTTGCGCTTCTTGAGATCGTTGAGGGAGGCCTTGGTCTGGTGGTCTAGGGTCTGGATTTTGTTCCTGAGGGCCTTGGAATTCTTCAGGATGTTTTGCTCCAAGGACAAGAAGTGGCCCGAGAGCTCCTTCCAGAGGAGCGTGCAGCTTGTCATCGACACCACGCGGCATTTTCCGTTCACTAAACCAGTTTCGTTTGCCGGTCTCCTCCTGGCCGGTTCATCTCTCTAACGTCGTCATGCATGTCGGTTCTTCCACTCCTCAAAGGACCGTTCAGAGCTTCTCTCCGAGTTGATGATGACGACTACAATTTGCATGTGTGAGTGGAGAGTGGGTCCAACTTGAGGAGTTGTGTTTACATGCATTAAAGTGAGGGGCAAAATGGACAAATGGCATTAAAAAAGTCACGTGACTCCACTTTCGTGAGGATTTAACACCGAAACCAGACGGAATGCCCTTTTGGGACTCATTTTGATAGTTAAAACCTCGGCTTCGAGAGAAATGATAATTCAGTACCCTTCTGTCAAAACGCGGTATAGTTCGATACTATTTTGTGAAGTTGTCCAAAAAAAAAAAACAAAATAAATATGTTGAAGTTGAATCGATGACCCACTAATGGAGGACAAGAGTGGGGCTCGGGTATTCTCGAAGAAATGGAACCCTAAATCCTTCGGAATCTCAAGATCTGGGTTTAATTTCCTAACTCTGATCACACCCTTGATCTGAAATTTTTTTATAGAAAATCCTAAGCAAATAAATTCCAGATAAATTTATCGGTGGGCAGGCATACCTGAGACGCAGAGAGAGATGCAAAATCAGATCAAATCACTGCCCGAGATCAATTTCACCGATTTGTGTGAGACAGCGAGAGCGAAAGAGCCAAAGCCAGAGCAAGAGAAAGAGCGCCAAACACACAGTATTGCCAAATGAGTGAATGGAGCGTTCGATGATGCTTTTAAGGGCTCGGACAGGCCCGACCCGGCCCGCTTTAATGTTATTACTTTTATTAGGGGTAAAAAAGAAAGAATTATTGCGGAATTGATTGTTGCCAAATTTCATGGATATTATAATTTAATGTATAAGGTTTGATGTTTTAAAATAGTGTTTTTGCACCTATGCAAATGCGTGGGATTATAGTCTAAATCAATGTTTGGCATCAATTTTTTTAATCTCATAATTAGTAGCTGTGAATAGACAATTTTTTTAAAAAACTAATTATTCAACATATTAATATTGTTTTATTTTAAAAAGAATTATCTATTCACATCTATGAATTTATGAGAAAAAAATGTCTATATATTGATTAAAAAAAACTATGATTGAATTTGACATGATCTACCCATTTTTACCCTTTGCACTTTATCTTCTTTTCTTTTTTTTTTTTTTTTTTTTGGCTCTTTTTATAGCATTGCAAATGTTTTTAGTTTAATTTAGGGAACTACTGGTGCTTCCATTTGTTGGTTAGCAAAAGATATAAGATTAAAAAATAAAATAAAAAGGCCTCATCCTTGCTCAAAATGAAAGCAGCTTTATGATAAGACTAATGATTTAGTAGATTAGTGTACAACTGTCATACAACTTGATAATGTGACAGTGAAAATTAATAATTGAATTAACATTTGTAAAAAAATAAAGCGTTAATAGCTGATTGTCACTGACATGTCATCTCAGTCGTATGATTATTGTATAACATTTTACTAAATAGCATTACTCTTATAGTAATAATTTCAATAATGATGTTCTTTTTATTATTATTTTTTTTCCCGATGAATAAAATATTTCATTGAACAACTCTCAGTTTACACTCCAGAAAGAAAACAAACTAGAACACAATCTCTAAACAAAGAAAACAAATAGAGGCCAGAAATACAAGCCTAAGAAAACCAACGAAAACACCCCTCAAGAACAAGAGGAATAAGACACCCGCTCAAAGCCACAAGACTTACAACAGAGCAGCCTGAAGAAGCACAAACAGAACACCACAAACCTGTCACAGTGTCAACAAAAGCATAAAACAACAAAAAACCAAACACTATTTACAAACTCAAACCAAACCAATAGAGGAGTGTAGATTCCAACGAAAGACTAAGCTATGGTTGAGATGCTTGAATTGCCCATTAGCCACTAGCCTAGAACGAACTTCCCATCTAATACAATCCATAAGAGCTTCTACTATTTTGGGTGAAGAGTTATGCAGAAGAGCATTCCTCTGTTTCCAAAGATTATACACAGTAGAACCCAAACATAGCCTCCCCAAGTTTGCTTTAATACCTTTGCCCTTTAAATCCTTCAATCCCCAATCTTCAATAGCATCCCAATCCAAAGGAGCATTTGAAATGGAACACCTGGCCATGATATTAGACCAGATTCGACTACTGAAGCTACACCTAAAGAAAATGTGTTCTCGGGTCTCTTGGGCACCACGACAAAATAAACACAAAGTGCTTCCAATGTAACCCCATCCACACATTTTTTCCTTAGTGATCAATGCATTCCGGAAGACAAGCTACAGAAAAAAGGAATGCTTAGGGATACAGGATGGAAACCAGACCAATTTCCACCATCCTACAGTTGGGCACACCTCTCTTAACTTGTCCCAAGCATCAGCACATGTATATTGTCCATGTTTAGCATTCCAAACAGCTGAATCAATATCCCCAAGTTCAACCTCAAAGAGTTTACTTTGAATTTCAACCAAAGCGTCAGAACGTGTAGGAGGCCAACTCCACTCTCCATTTTTTATGGCAACTTCAAGTTTAGACCATAAATGGAAGCTAGAATCATGAACAATACGGTGGCCAAACTTTTTCAAAAGATACCCTGCAGGGTGCTAGTGATCAAACCATAAAAACACCCTAATTCCATTGCCAACTTTAAAGCTAATATAACGCTTGGCTATATCACGAAGCTTTAGGATTTTTTACCAACTCCATGAACAAGAGTTCGGGATAGAGATTTCCCACAAACATCTACCATTAAGCCTATTTGCATTAATCCAAGCAACCCATAAGGATCCAGCCTTAGTGAATAAGTTCCAGATATGATTGAGCATAGAGGCTTTATTCCATACTTCAATTCTTTTGATCCCAAGACCTCCTTTCTGTTTTGAAACACAAAGCTTACTCCGAGCCACCTTAGCATGCGCTTTAGTGTCCCTTCCACTCCAAAGAAACCAGTTGAGTTTCTGCTCAATCAACTGGATCACTTTTTAGGCAAGATAAAGACTTTAGCCCAAAAAACCTGCATGCTGAGGAGGACAGAAGAAATCAGTTGAAGCCGCCCAACAAAAGTAAGCTTTTTGACAAGCCAAGAGTTTACCCGGACAGTAATCTTGTTCACCAATACCTCACACTCAATAGAAGTAAGTCTTTTGGTGATGAGGGGAACTCCAGCAAGAAAAATGGAACTTTTCTGCTTCACTTCCTGCATGTGCAGAATGTTTAAGATATTCTGCTTCACTTCCTGAGCAACTACAGCAAGAAAAATGGAACTTTTGGAAGGATTAGCCTTCAAACCCCGTAAGATGCTCAAACTCAGCAAGGGCTCCAATAATGGTGGTCACAGAGGAGGCATATGCTACTGAAAAAACCAATAAGTCATATGTAAAACACAGATGAGTTAAATTGACAGCAGCACATTTCGGATGGTAACCAAAATGAGGAGATGCAATAGCTTCCTCCATCAAAAGAGTCAAACTTTCCATGGCTAGAACAAAAAGATAAGGGGAAATGGGATCCCTTTGTCTTAGCCCCTTCTTCCCTTGAAAAAACCCAACCAAAGTGCCACTCAAAGCAATAGTAAAACTGGGACTAGTTATAAAAGCACTAACCCAAGAAATGAATTTACCGGGGGCACCAAAACACTTAAGGTAGTGCAGCACATACTCCCAATCCAGAGAGTCATAAGCCTTCATCAAGTCTACTTTGAGTGTACATCTAGGAGCACCTTTAGTCTTATGATAATCACATACAACCTCTTGGGCTAAGAGGATATTTTCTGCAATGCCCCTTTTAGGGATAAAGGCTCCTTGATTGGAACTAATCACTTCATCCAACCCTTGGATCATTCTATTAGCAAGGATTTTGGTGATACATTTATACACTACATTGCAGCAAGCAATGGGCCTGTATTCACTCATATAAGAAGCATTTTTCTTTTTAGGGATAAGAGTGAGTATAGTAGCATTCGTTTCCTTCAATAACTTCCCAAAGGTGAAAAATTCCAGAATAACATCATAAAGATCATCTCCAACTACAGCCTAGGCCTTCTGAAAAAACTCTGTAGAAAAACCATCTGGCCCTGGAGCCTTACTTGGATTCATAGAAAACACAACATTCTTAATCTCAACTCTAGTGACAGGAGCTTCCATTTTAGCAACACAGCCAGCTGAAAATTTCTTTTTGATGAGATTCGCAACCCTCTCAGCCTTCTCTGGAGTGAAATCATGGGAAGAATGGCCTAACAAGTTCTTATAGAAAGAAACAGCCAACCATTTAATCTCACGAAACTCATGATAACTATGGTCATGCTCATCCTTAACCATCTTGATTAGGTTGGAAGAATTCCGAGCCGTAACAAAATTATGAAAGAATGAGGTGTTGCCATCCCCAAGGTTAAGCCATTTCACTCTAGACTTTTGTTTGAGGAAATTTTCTTCAGCAAATAAAAGAGAAGTCAAAAGATGAAGGCATTCCCTCTCCTTCACCTGACAATTTGCACTTCCCCAGGAAGCAATAAAATCTGCTTGGGCTGACTCTAAATTATCCCTAGCCTGCTTTACCTTTAGCCACAATCCTCCAAAACACTTTCTATTTTTTACTTTCAAGACAGTTTTGGTAGACTTCAGTTTTGAGTGAAACCTAAACATGGAAAACCCATCTACCTCAGTCCTCCAGCCATCTTCAACCCATTGCAGAAAGTTCTTATGGTCAAACCAAAAGTTAAAATATTTGAAAGGCTTAGGGCCATAGCTAATCTGCTTAGCAACAGTCACAAGAGCAGATGAATGGTCAGAAACCCACCTTTCAAGAAACTCCACAGCCGTGTTGCTAAAAGAAGCCAACCAGTCACCATTAGCCAACACCCTATCCAATTTTTTGGAAACAAAATCAGCTCCGATCTGCTTGTTTGTCCAAGTATGAAAGCATCCGGTGTAGGCAATATCATCAACTTCTAAATTCTGGATACAATCAACAAATTCTTTTTCATAGCAGGAAAAACCCTCCTTACCCCATTTCTCATTCAGAAACCTAATAACATTGAAATCTCCGGTGATCAACCAAGGTTTCCTGCCCATAGCAACCTTTACCTCATTTAATTCCTTAAAAAGACTTCTTCTATCAGGCCCATGAGTAGCTCCATAAACTGCTGAGATCATCCAAGAACCACTAGAATCTGGAAATGTCACACTACAAGTTATAACTTGAGCATGAACATTGACAACATTAATCCGAACTCCACCTGGATCCCAGCATATCCATATCTTCCCTAAACAATATTTAGAGTAATTGTTGATAACTTTCCAGCTTTGAATCATACAATTAGCTACCTTAGAAAAATTCTCCAGTTTCACTGAGAATAGATGAAATTTCATAAATGATTCACATTTTAATAAAATAAACTATTGATACAATGAACACAAATTAAGCGTCGTGTGGAAGAGATATGCAAAAAAACCAAGATCAATAGGGTTTGTCAAGTGTGTCAGCATGGGTTGCCTTAATATATAAGCCAAGGGAAAGAATAAACGTACCTTGTAGTGCATGTCTCCTCTCGATATACAGGTTGTGATTTCCCGCCTCTTCTTTGCAAAATGCTCACGTGACATTAACGGTTTACAGAAAAATTGGGTGGAACATTCACGAAAGGATCCATTTCAAATAAGTAAACTTTCAACAGGTCAATTTTAAAAATTAAAAAATGAATGAACAGATTTTAAATCGCGAGTTTATTTAAAGATTTATCATACATTTGTTGTCCTAAATAAAAATCACACGAATTTTCAAAAAATAAATTTATATTTTTCCTTCCACGTATCACAGTCACACTTATTTCCATGAACCTAACACCCTTCGATAAACTCTCATTTCCCACGCATCACATTTGTCATTTGGGCCATTTGGCTAATATCATAAATAATATAAACACTGTTCCACTTAAGATAAGGCAGAAAATCAGATTGTCGACGTGGCAGCATATAGACCGGTACATCAATGGCACGTGGGTCCTACTGTTGATATTCATCCAACAAGTTGCCTGAAAGCCTCGTCTACAAACAGCAATAAGCAATAATCTCTAAAACAAAACAAAAGGTTCTGACTTCTGAGTGCGCTTCCGACTCCATGGCTGCGCATTCTTCAGCTCTATCAACACCCTCATTCAGAGGCGCCGAGAATTCTAAACCCAATCTTCTAAACTCTTGCTCGCTTCCCTCCAATTCACCTCTCATAGTTTCACTTCCTTATCGCCAGCGCCAGCGCAAGACATTGAGAATTTCGGCCTCGGTTTCGGTCTCCAACCCAGAGGTGCGAACCGGTCCCTCTGACCTTGTTGCGTCTATCCTCTCCAAGGTGCGTCCATTTCCATTATCTTTAATTGCGCTGTGATTTTTGCCTTAGAAAATTTCATATGTATGACGTTTTTGTTACTTAGAAAGTTTCTGAATACGGTCAAGCAGTGTTCGTTATTGTCCCACATGGGAAAAATGCAAGGAATTCTTTTTTATTTATAAGTCATTGCATTTAGCCTAAGTATCGTTGAGCTTGGTAACGCGAGCTTGTAACCAAGTGGGATATTAACGTGGCTGGAGGTATTGGGCGGGCACAGGTGGGGTGAAATATGGTGTCATTGGTTTGCTCTCCTTTGAAGTCATTAGGCACGCACCCTGACCACCATGGTTGGGTAGCCAACTATATTCAGAAAAATCTGCCTCGATTGAGTGCTGGTCGCGCCCACACCCACAGATCAATTGATGCCCATCCCAGCGTGCTGCTGCCTGTGTTTCCCTTGTACCAACAACCACTTCTTTTTTTTGCCAGAGAAAGGTTGCTTTCTCAACCCAGTTTTTCTAAAGCAAAATCTTTATAAAGATGAGAAAATACATATGAAAAATATTCTAACAATATTGGAGAGCCTTTAGCACGTGCTTATTACATGCTTTTTTTTATTAACATTAATAGGTTTGCACATGTTTTAGGGACATATGTCACTTTATTAGACTGATTTGTAGGAATTTCAATTCCTGTCCAACAATATTTAAACCGCATATTGGAGAAGTTGTTTGACAGGATATTTTAAGAGTTCGGCCTTTTAACATGTTTTGACCTGTTGGCTACCAATAACACTTTTATTGTTATTGAAAAACATGGTTGAATTTGAATTCTAAGTTATCTTCCTCAACAAAAATCCATGGCCTGATGGATCTGATTAACAATATAATCTTTCTTTCTTTTTTTCGCATTTCTTTCATATATTGAATTTGTATTTGCTCATCACTAAAGGAAGGCATTCACCTAAATTGCACCCAATAGGCATTTTTTTAGCCCTTATGCCACATCTCGAGTATACTGTGTTAGAATATATGGATTGGTTGATTGGGAAACTGAGTTATATCTCTGGATCAGGTAATACAAACAGATAGAGGAGTTTCGCTAAAAAAAGAAGAACACAAAGAGGTAGCTGCAGTGGCTGAAGAATTGCAGAAATATTGTGTTAATGAGCCTGTCAAATGCCCTCTTATATTTGGAGGTAAAACCCATAATTCTGCTCAAGCTTCCTGATTGATTCTGATAACTTCCATGCACCAATCTAGTTCTTCACATATTCTCTTTCTTTCTTTTGTTGAATAAAGTCGATTAGTTGAAAGAATAAATTTGAAAATAACCTTGCCAACATCGTGAAACAATTTATCTTGTTTAATGCCAATGAGCTTTAGCTTAAATGGTACCTCCTTCTCTTGGCAAAAGAGTAGGTTGGAAGTTGAGATTTTAGGTTCAAGAGCCACTGGATGCTTCTATAACTTACCAATCAAAAAACAATTTATCATGTTTCATTATGTTTTATGTCTTCATATATCCACAAGGTGCATGAGATACGTACAATGCTTCCTAAACAAGAAGTTTGGATCCCGGCCATAGATGTTCTGTTTTACTTAATGTTTACAATAAATCCACCATTGGTGCCTGGAGATAGCAAATTACATGCTTAATTTTTTTTTGTACTGAATCGTAGTCCCATAGTTTATGCCAATGGCTTACAGGAGAGCCTCCCTGTGACAGTCATCTATTTGGGAGTTGTTCTTTGCTCCTTGCTGCTTCTAAGTTGGTTTTTATTGTTGATTGTATCATGGGCTGACAATAGAAGTGCTTTTCAGAGTGGGATGTGGTGTACTGTTCAAATCCAACATCACCTGGGGGTGGCTACCGGAGTGCATTGGGCCGCCTTGTTTTCAGAACAAAGGAAATGATACAGGTTGTTGAAGCTCCCGACATTGTTAGGAACAAGGTCTCCTTTTCTGCTTTTGGGTTTCTGGATGGAGAGGTCTCTTTGAAAGGTATGCCATCAGCAATTTTATTGTATGAAAGGGAAAAGTCATATTCGTTTGTACTGCCTGTGAAAGTCAGCTCGATTTGGTTAATACCACGAGATTGGCTGTTCGAGTCCTCGCTCAACTAATACACAATTCTTTCGTGGATGGTCGTGTCCTGGGGTTTACTTCTTGGGTCACAAAGTGGCATTGCCTTGAAGGGTTCCACATCTTAAAAAGAAAAAAAAAAAAAAAAAAAAAAGCCCTAATCGTACCATTATACATATCTTCTTTGTAATGAAATTAAAACCTTATCATTTCATGAGTATTCTATGGCTTGACCTGCAAGTTATTTAATTTGTTGGTATTTTCTATCTACTGTTATTTCATCTTTTCAATGCCAATAGTTTTGCTTTGTATCTTCACATGTACATGAACAGGAACACTGAAGGCTCTGGATGATAAATGGATACAAGTTGTATTTGAGGCACCTGAACTGAAGGTAGGAGCATTGGATTTCAGATATGGTGGTCAGAGTGAGGTCAAACTCCAAATCACATACGTAGATGACAAGATAAGGTTGGGGAAGGGCTCGAGAGGTTCTCTATTTGTTTTTCAAAGACTCAATTAAACTGTATGAAATGTTTGTCACGGGGAACATTTTTCTCCTTCACTACCTAATGTAATATCAGTGGTTTTGCACCATAAGCAAGCTTCTTTGCAGGGTCTGTTATGATAATTATGACGGCACCTCATGTAATGATGTTAATATATGTAATATCAGTGGTTTTGCACCATAAGCAAGCTTCTTTGCAGGGTCTGTTTTGATAATTATGACAGCACCTCATGTAGTGATGTTAATATACTTTGGATGAAACTCTGTACATCTTCCCCCAAAAAAAGAAAATGGATTGCATTCGATTGATTTTCCAAGCTTTTTATCCCAGGGATATTTATCGATAGGTAATTAAGCCACTGCAAAAACAGTAGCAAATCCTTTTGTGGTTGTCTATTTTTGGTTCTTGCTTGGGAAGAAGTTGCTTCTGTTTTGCTTGCAGTGAAGATATTTGATAAAATGTCTATGTATTCATAAAAAGAGGGGGGGCTGCAAAACAAGGTGAAGTGGGTAATATACAACTGAATTATGCAAAACAATGACATGGTTTTCTTTCAAATTAGATAGGAAGAATTTTCTCTAACACAATCTATTAAACGTATGTGTTTAAAATGCAGGTGAAAATTACTCGCTCTATTAAAAATATATGTGAGAATCACGTGCATTTTGAACACAAGTTTAATAGATTGCATTTGAAGAAATTCTTCAAACCTAAATTTTAAATTGGAGGAATATTTTGTCCTATAATGTGTTAATAATATCAGACCCAGTTCGATATCCACAATATTTCCTCTTTGCCCTCCTAATGTGGCAATTTTGTACAAAGGGTTCAACTCCTCTTTCTGGTCCTGGTCCTTAGAGCATGTACAATGGATTCTTTCAAAATTCCTTTAAATTTTGGAGAAAAACCTTACTTTTTTCTATTTTGAAGAAACACTTTTAAAAAACACTCTACATCTCATTCTTTTTTTGGAAAATGACTCATTTTTTATTCTCTTATTCTTTCTTTTAGGGTTTTTTTTTTTTTATTTAAAAAAAAAAACAATAATTAAAGAGAGAAGTAGAGTTTGGAAAGAAAAATGAATAAAATAGGAGAAAAATGATGATCATTGTAACATATCCTTTAAAATGAATGATGAGGAAAAATCAGATGGAGGATGATTTTAAGGTGTGGTTCTTCAAAATTTAAACGCAGGGCTATTTTAAGGATCTATTGCGGATGTTCTTACACTCTTTATCCAAGATGCAATAAACTATATATTGGTTTTTGGAGAATTGATTGTCAAGCATCTCATCATGTAAGAGTAACCAATGTTTATATATTGTGTATATATTGCTATGCTCAGTCACATATGGAGTCGGTTTGCACAATCAGGTTGAGTTTGTTTGCACAATCAGGTTCACTTTGGGTTGCTTGGTTAGAAACTAATTGGCTTAAAAGGAAGAGTTTATGGCATATTCCAACTCCAAAGAGTTGTTCTTGGAGTTGGAAAAAACTACTCAAGCTCCGAGATGTGAATAGGAATTTTCTAAGTTTTAAAGTTGGGAATGGACAGGATATTTCGCTTTAGTTTGATGATTGGCACTCGGATGGAAGATTGATTGATTCCTATGGGTTCCGAATCGTTTATGACTTCGGTATTGGCCTTGATGCTAGAGTGTCTTCTATTTTGCAGAATGGTAATTGGGTCTAGCCCCCTACTCGTTCTGATCACTTAATAGCTATACAAAGTATGCTACCGGATATTGAATTTGGAGATGTTGATTTGCATGTGCCTATATGGAAATCTAAGAGTGGGGTTTACTCTTGTGCTGATACTTGGAACTTACTTAGAGATCACTCTCCTAAGGTTTCATGGTTGCATGTTGTGTGGTTTCCACAGGCTATACCTCGTCATGCTTTTTTGTTATGGCTTGTTTTTAGAATGAGAAATGATCCATACACTCATTTCTCACAACAACCCCACAACAAGCTGACGTGGCGGGTAATATTTTTTTATTTTTTTTGTTTTGTTTTGTTTTCTTTTTGTAAAAAATAATAAAATATTACCCGCCACGTCAGCTTGTTGTGGGGCTGTTGTGAGAAATGAGTATAGGGATCATTTCTCTTGAGCACCTTTTTTTCCCAGTGTAGTTTCTACCGTCGGATCTAGATGAATTTGATGGAGGCGTGTTTGATATCTAATGTGAGTATTAATTGGGATGATCTTGTTGATTAGAGCTGCAAGTTGAAAAGGAAGAATCTGCAGATTATTGTTTGCAAACTTTGTTTAGCTTTTGCTGTGTATCATATGTGGTGGTTGCGGAATGATATTTGTTTTGGTAATATTCCTTTGTCGGAAGAGGTCTTGGTTGCCCGTATCAAATGGGAGGTTAGGGCTCGAGCTATGTACAACAGAAGGTTTAAAAAATCGTCTATTTCTGTTAGGCTTGTAGATATGTGGAGATTATGTGTTTGGCAAGGTTTTTTCTAAAACCCACCCACCCGCATAAAAACCCGAATTTTGAGTCCACTCAAGGCTGTCTTTCAGATTAATGGTGGGACCCACACTCAGGAAAAGTTGACTAAAAAAACGCGTGAGTCCCACATTTAAATAATAAAATATTAATAATTTAAATAAAAAAAAAACAAAAGAAATTAAAAAAAAAAAACAGAGGGGTGGCTGCGGGTGAGGCTGCGCGGCCTCCCCGAGTACTGGGGGTGGCGCGCAGCCACCCCTTCCTTCATTTTTTATTTTATTTTTTTAATTTTTAATTTTGATTTCAATTATTTTTTTTAAAAAAAAAATTATTTATTTTTTTTAATTAAATAATCAATATATAATAAATTATTATTATTTAAATTATTATTTCACACAACTTTTCAAAATACCAATCATTATACACAACTTTTTAAACTTCCAATCATTTCTTACCATTAAAATATAATATTTTTCAATCTCAAAATTCAACACCCAAACACAATTTTTTACCTCGATATTTGTAAATAGAATTAGAATTCAATTCTAATTCTAAAAATTCAATACCCAAACAAACCATTAAATCTGTTAGGTGTTTTGAGTTGTTGGGGGGTTTTTGAGCTTTCTCTTGCTGTTTTGTTTGCTTGAGTTGTAAGCTCTTGTTGTGTTCTTGTGTTGTTCCCGGTTTGTATGGGGTGTATCTAGTGTTTATTGTAGTGATTGTGTTTGGTTGTACTTGGTTATAAAAGTATTAATTCATAAAAAAAAAAAACAAAAAAATTCTCATCATGACTATGAACAAGAAATCGCTCTAATTTAAGCTGCCACGTACAATGATAAATTGAACCTCTTTTAATGTTTGATATTCTTATATTCAATGATAAATTCAACCTCTTTTTAACTTTTGACATTTCTTATAATATTTATTGGCACTTTTGTTGCATTAATCAAAGCAGTTATCAAACCCAACCAATCTATTCAATAAACGCGTGGGCTTCACAACTAGAACGCAAATTGTTTAGAGCAGACGCGAGTCCCATACCGGAAGCGAGTGAAAGGTTTAATGCGGAGGCTCTTGTACATAAAGCAAGATAAGAAAATTGTTAGACATACTTACCTGGACGGGGTCTATGGGTGGTCAAGACGGCCCATGGCCTAGGTCAGTGACCTCCATTGCACTCTGGAGGGGTGCTGCCCTAAGGTCTGTCCAACGTGGCAGAGCCTACGTCATAATTTGTGGTAGTGGGGGCCTGCGTTCGCGCGGCCCTCGTTCCAAAACAATGTGAAATTTTATGTGCTTCTACGCGTTGGAAGAAGTTGCTTCTGTTTAGGTTGCAGTCAAATAATTCGATAAAATGCCAATGTTGGGTCAGAACATCCTTCTAACTCTATAAAACACAAGTTTGGCCAAAAATCTCTTCAGATTTCTTCTATTATTTTGGAATTTTCTTTCTGGGTTGTCTTCGTTTGAGTGCTGAGAGGCTAAAAGAACTGATTTTGGGGGGCAAAATGGAAAATTTGAGGAAAATGAAGCAGAAAACGATGAAGGATTTGAGGGAAAGATATGCTGTTAAGTTTTTTTCTCGGTTTTGTTGTGTTTATCAGCCAAATCTTAGCAACCAATTTCTCATTTCTCCCTCATTTGAGAGTGAGCACGGAGAAAAAGCGAGAGTTGCAGACCAGAAAACGGGAGAGAGAATGATAGGTATCCAAGGTTGGGTAGTGACCGGAGATGGGATTTGATAGCTCCTTTCGGATAGGAGATACAACAATCCTTCACTTAGGGTAAAAGAACACCACAATTCTTCATTTAGGGTAGGAGAAGACCACAATTTTTCTAATTCATTCTCTACCTTTCATTAACAACAAAATGGTCTTTAAATAGAAATACAAGTAGATAATACATAAAGTGACAACACCTAAAGTTCGAATATTCAAATTCAAATAAGTTCTAATCCTAATATTTAATAATCTAATCCTAATAAGTTGGATTTCCATTCCAACTCAACTATTAAATCTATCTAACCCTAATCTTATCCCTATTAGAGAAATTGAAGGCAAAAAAAGAACTTGCGGGCTGTGTTTGAAAGTATGAAGCTCTTTCCATATTGCTGCTGAACTCTAGTTGGAGGAGAGAGTTTGTTTTGTTGTTGGGCTTTCTTGTAGCTCAGTAGCTGGATTGTTTTGTTGGTTTCTTCATTCTTGTGGTGCTTATTTATTGCACTTCTTGTTGATTTCTGTCATGTTCTTCTGGCTGTTGGTGTTTCTGTTCTAAAATGCTGTGCAAAATATCACTCTTTCATAGAGTTAGTTTCAAGCTACTAAAACCAATAAAAAAATAATAATATTTAGTTAAAGAGCTTGATATTTGGACAAATATTTGGTGCTTGTGAAAAGTAGCTAGATATAATAACAAAAACAAATTTTTTAATTAAAATTTAGCTAAACTTTAAAGAACGATCGTTGGTGATGCCTCAACTGATAGAGTAGACGTTTTCACGCCTTCCCAATTCCCACTCTCCTATAAAATTGTCATCGTTTCACAAATCTTTTCAAGTAATTCATTTTCCTTGTGCTTCCTGAGAAAATTTGCTGAGTTGTTCTGCTGATTGTGAATAGCTTTCAAATTTAGAATGTTATTTCTGATGCAAAATGTATTCCCTCAAATATGTCGATAATCTTGTCATGGTGTTGTGACTGAAGATGAGAAATTTAAAGTGAGAAGAAAATAGTGCAAAAACTGTATGGGAATAGCTAGGGACAAAACCATAAATTTTTATCGAGAGGGACCAAAGCATAATGATAATAATTCTGTAGTCTAAGGCTTTGCAGTAATATTGAAGCTTCTCTTCTTTTGTGAATTATTTTTTTTAAGATTTTTTTTTTTTTTTTAATAATTCTCAATTGTTTGGTTTTTATTTGTTTATTTTTTAGTTCATGGGAAACAAGTAGAAGACATTATAGAAAACAAACAATTGATCGGCGACCCCCATTTGATTGTTTTGGTTTATCTAAAGTTCTTTTGTTTTGGTGACTTAAGTTACATAAGTTGATACGATATGATTACATTATCATTAATTGACTTTAAGAGTACTCTGTATAACTTTTGCATTATTGTCCGATTATAGTGTGTAGATCGTAAATACTAAAAATTATACTAAACTAGAAATTGTGTGATAGCATAAGAGAAAAGAAGTGTATCCGAATTAATTAAAAAAAATCGGTTTTATAGAAGTAAAATACAAGTTATTAGTGTTATCATTCGAACCGAAACACAAGATTGTCGGGGTTAAAAAAAAAAAAAAAAATCAGAATTCGCACGGAAATGAGCTTGTGCCTTTGCATTGGGTGACACCATTGGAATCCAAAAGCCAAACATCTATTTTGGGGATCCCTCTTGAAACATTTTTCAAATACAATAAGAGTTCAGTCTCTTCCCACGAATTAGTGAATTAGGCAGGATTTTCATTTTTCTTTTCTTCTTTTTTTTTTTTTTTTTTTTTTTTTTTTTTACATTTTTGTTTTACATAATAACAAACAACCGGTCAATAATTTTCATAAATTTCATCGTAAATGTATTTAGTCCGTGAAACACATTTAGTTATTTATGAGAAAAAAAAATGAAAAAACAGTCTCTATGGTTTACATAATTTTCAATTGGTTTTATGTGGTATCAAAACAAATTCAGATATCCTTGAGGTATGCACAATCAAATTATGTTCACGGAATTAACAGATTCTGATAGTGTGACGCGTCAGAGCTAACAAAATTAAGATACATGTCATATTTAAGTCAGTATCATACTAACATAAAATATTAAGTTAATGGACGAAATTTGACTATAGAGAGTATATTTTTATTTTATTTTATTTTATTTTATTTTTTGCATACATCAAGAACCTCCGAGTTAATTTTGATATCACAATGAGCTAATTACAAATCAGGTAAACCACGTGTACTGATTTTGCATTTTTTTTCCTACTTATATAAAGCACCAGAATTTCTCAAATCTTTTTAGGTAAAATCCGAAGAGAAGGAAAAGTTGAAAATATTCAAATGTTGGGAAACTTATTTTAATGAAGTAAACTAACAAATGGTGATGGAGAGGTTCTTGAGAAACCTTAAAAGCTGTCCGATTGAGGGGGTAATTCTTGTGCTTAAATAGACTTGAGAAGCCAGGTAAATTTCAATGACGAAAAAAGCCTACTGTATTCATCAACGATGAGAGTCATTTGAAGAGGGATTTCCGAATAGCCCTTCACTTTCCAAAGTGGTTTAGGTTCAACAACACACATGCAAAAAAAGAAAAAAGAGCAGTTGGAAGTCTGTCAGACAGTCGTGCGACCATCCCAGCCACGATCATGGCTGAGAACGATCCTCTACTGCATTAATGGCCCAAGGGGCCACGACGCTGTCAATCACGCTCTGATCGCACGGCCATAATTCGTCAACCAGACTTAGGTTCCTGTCTCCTTAGAACTCAAGGATACAGAGGTACGAGCCTATAGAACAGATCCTGTTCAAGTAAGGTCGTATCCTCTGGTATGACAACCGAGGTATATAAACAGCTTTCCTATTTCATTATTTTCCGATGCGGGATGCATCAAGACACTTTGACTCGTACGCGCTATCCTAATGTTACTCCTTCTCCTCCTTTGTTACCGATGTGGGACGGATGACTATTTCCTCATCTAAACATTTGTTTCATGGGCTTAAGTTCTCCAGCAAGAATCATGCATTAATTGCGAGGTGTTTTCTGAGGCTCGACTTGCTTCTTGATGTACAGAATACTTAAACATATACTAAACTAAAATAAACACATTTATATCCAACTAGAATATCTTATGAATGGCAGCAATAAAAAACAACTTATATTTATA
Organism: Alnus glutinosa; assembly: GCF_958979055.1. Lineage (NCBI taxonomy): Eukaryota > Viridiplantae > Streptophyta > Magnoliopsida > Fagales > Betulaceae > Alnus > Alnus glutinosa. Next base: position 7,398,468 of record NC_084891.1, on the reverse strand, counting down.
TTTATATTTCTCTTTATCATCAATATATTTGAATGAGTAATGCTATAAACTACTTTTTTATTTCACAACTATGTCACAAAAATGATGTAGTAATTCCATCCAACCCTTGGATCAGTTATTGTTAAAAAAAAAAAAAATCCGAAAATTTGATAAGATTTGAAAATCATTTTTTTGTGAGATAATTATGAAATACAAATATAGTATATAGCATTACTCTTTAAATGTTTGACAATATTATGTTAAATAGTACGCACTTCGATCGGGTCGATATTCGCCCTGGGGTCAATATCCATAGCATTGTCTCCTCTCTCTCTCTCTCTCTCTCTCTCTCATACTCACTCACTCACTCATTCATTCCCTCTCACCCTTATTCTCATCTCACCATTGGCTGTCTCGTCCTGTGCCAGTCAAGGGCTCCTCTCTTTCATGTTCTTACGCTTTCTAAACGCATTTCATACAGCAACAACGCATTTTATGATATTTACAGCATAACTTTGGATTATAAAGGTTTAGAATACTAACAGTAGATTCCTTAAAAAATTTCTTTAAGGTAAAGAACTAAACTATTTTTTGTTTTTTTATTTAAATAAACTCCACAATAACTTCTTTTATCATTTTCTTATACTATTTAAATATTCTTTAAATTAAATGTTTGGAAAAAGAGAGAGAAAAGATAAATCATTTAAATATTGTTTTCTTAGTTTCCACTATTCAATTTGGAATGTCCTCCAAACTAAATATAACATTAGCATCCCCAAATTATCAAAAAAAAAAGAAAAAATTCATTAGTTTAAAAAATTCAAGAAAAAAAAAAAAAAAGAGTTGGGGCCACCACTTTGGCAAATGGGGGGTGGCCAAACCTCCCTCTAGCCGATCTTGGGCCAAAACTATTAAGAGTCTCATATTACCAATGTATATCTAGGTTGTGGGTTTTATAAGCCTTGAACAAACTTCTTTCCTTAAGGTGTCGTTTGTGAAAGATTAAAGTTCAATGAATTTTATCATAATATCAGAGTTTCAAGGCCTTGGACAATATTGAGCATTCCATCTCGTTGTACACGTGTTTGGACAAGGAGGCGTGGCGTGTTAAGAGTCCTAAATTACTAATGTTTACCTAGGCGGCTAGGCTGTAAGTTTTATAAGCATTGAGAAAATGTCTTCCGTGAAAGAATAAAGTTAAGTTAACTTTATCAAAAACCACCTCATATGGCTGAAGGGTGTCAAGTTCTGCTCTTTCAGTCGTTGCCACATTAGTCAAATCCAATGTTTTTGGACAACACTAGAAAGACACCTCTTTCACAATTGAGCCACAAGGCGGCTTTCTTGTTAATTTATTTCTTTTTCATTTTATTATTAAAAAAAAAAAAAAAAAAAAAAAAAAAACAACAACAACAACAACAATATAAAACATTCCTAATTATTTAACATATATGTCACACTAAAATACTCTTTTAAAATTAAAAATAAAAAAATAAAAAAAGCACTCAAACTTATTCAAAATATTTAAAAGCACTGGGAATTTACTTAAAGAATTAATACATAATAGCATTGAATTAACTGAGAGTGAGTGTGTGCGTGCGTTAAAAATAAAAATAAATAAAATAAAATAAAAAATTTGTAAAAAGTCTCTCGTATCATAAGTGACACAATTGATCTGAACTTGAGTTTTATATTTCAAATTGAAATTTGAACTGAATTTTTAAAAAAACCGAGGCAATTCACTTACTTGTAGTCAGTGCAAATCAGTTTAAGCTTGACCCCTGTATGAGTTTTGAGTCTAATGAGGTGAGCTCCAGGCATATTCATTAGTTTAGACCAATTTTTCTACTGCATTCACTTGAAAATTGAATGGAAAACTTCATTGGGGTGGAAGATGTAAAACAAATTATTCTGTGTAGAGTTCTTTAGTGACATTTTAAAAAGCTACTTACCTTTTGTCTTTTGATGTGTATCCTCTATTGTTTTTACAGGGAAAAGTGCAGTGATTTATCGCTGGTGTGGAATCAATAGCAAGTTTGTTGTGATCACCACTTGTAATGAGTCCATTAACTTGTGAGTGAAGTAAGTCATCTTTGTTAAGTGAATGTTACAACTATTTGGTCTGTATTTCTAACTAGTTAAGTTGTTTATCTCAGCATAGTTCCTATCTACTAGTGCTCCATGCCTCCATTCAACTGCAAAGGTTTCAGCATCATATGTGCATCATATGTGCAACTAATGTATACTTAGGTTGTGGGTTTTGTAAGCCTTGAACAAACCTTTTATCTTAAAGGTGCCTTTTGTAGAAGAGTAAGGCTCAATAGACTATATCACAATAACTTTTGGTTCTCTTGATGTTTCCTTAGTTTAGGGAACGCAATAGAATATGATTCAATGGAGTTTTAAAAGTTTTTCCTACATTTAGAAAAAAGAATGAGATTTAAAGATGCTGCCAATGCTCGATCTTTGACGTCAATTATTCAAAGTTTAAAGAAAAAGAAAGACGTTTAAAGGTGTTTCACCAATACTTTAAAGAAGAAAAGTGTTTGATGTTTCATATATTTTGATGTAATCCTAATTTGTAAGGATTACATCTTTATCTAAATAGTTATCTAGTCTAAATAGAAGTAGTAGTTTGAATAAAAGTATAATCTCGTCTGGTGAGAGAATACAAGTAGTAGTTGTTGTTTTCATTTAAAGCTCTTTTTGAATAGCAGTAGGGTTATCTAGGTAAATGAATGTGATAGAAGTAGTGAAACTCTATCTAGAATAGAGTTACATTCCTACGTGAGTTTGCTAGCCTAATTGTATATTACTATATTTAAAGAAACGAACTATAGAATAATATTATGTTGGTTATTGTGATGTGAAATACAGTTTACTGTGTTTTTAAGAAGATCGGGCTTTCTCGAATTAGCCATTGAAGGTTACGTTTCCTTCAAACGAGTCAATCTATCATTTTTCTTGTTTTGTATTAATTGGTTCACATCATAAAAGCATTGTCAAACTTACTTACCTGGACGGGATCTTAAAAAAAAAAAAAAAAAAAAGTGTGACCTACTTATTTTCTTTTTGGTTTTAAAATACTTTTAAAAAGTAGATACTTAGAATAAATTTGTTTTTAAAAAATATTATCTATCGAGACCAATCCATGCTCGCCACCGGTGGTTTATGGAGCCAAGTTTGTGACATCCGACACCTGGATCTTCATTCTTCAACCCAAACATAAAGAGGCTGACCATGACGAATGTCTGGTCTACATATCCATTAAGGCATGCAAGTGCAACATCTTTGTTGTTAACAAATTCATTCTTAGATTTCAATAGAGAAATATATTTATACACTTCCATTTCTTGAAAATTGAAACGTACATGCATACATTGAAAAGAAAACTAAACTGATCTTCTCGTCAAAGAGAGATGACATATGTGGGATAATCCCAAGGATCGGAAAAAAAATGAAAAAATAAAAAAAAATAAAAATTGCATTATTGTTTTTGAAAGGGGTTGACTCGGCGAGCGGGGTTCCTTTCTAACCGTCCTTCCATGATGAGCTTCTTCTTATACTCCTCAAAGTCAAGACCATCTCCTGCAGATACGTAGTATCTAGCTCTCCGAGGAATCAAGCAAAACCAAATTGAAGTACATAAAGTAGCGAAACTCTGGCCCCAAAAAAGCAAAAGCAAAAGACAAATAACAAACAAACACAAGCCAGCATCAAAACAACCACCTCCATCTTCATTTCCATGCTTTTGGGCATTATCCCGCCTCGGTTTAAACGAGTTGCATGTTTCGGGCAAAGGCCTCCTCGTATCAGAATCATTTGAATTAACCCTCAGCTTTTCATCATCGGACAAACTTTGTTTCTTCGTTGGATATTTCCTCATCGAGTTCGATGTCTCTAACCCGAAAGATCTTTGTCCAAGATTTCTTCTACTACTCTTCGCCCGCTGAAGACAATGTATGCATGGATTATCAGTTTAACAGATAGCAAGCAGGAAAGAAAGCAGAGTACAATAAAACGTATGGAGTGGGATTGACAAGTATATAAAGTATAAACCCCAAGGGATTGGCTCAAGTGGTAAGGGCCTTAGTCTTTGTGATAGTCTATGAGGTCTAAGGTTCGAATCACCTTGAGTGCAAACAATTATTTGGGGCCAGCCTGCAGGCGAAGCCGAAGTACTATTACCCGATCCGTGTAGAGGGGGCGCTTTACATAGTCCGAAGTTTACCTGACAGGGGTGAATACACGAAGTAGCCCTGCCATGGAGGGGTTTCTCGTCATTAAAATAAATAAATAAATAAATAAAGTATGTATCAAGCGACGTTGGTGTATCACAAACATACCCCAAAAAAAAAAAAAAACTATAAATAGAAAATATAAAATTAAGAAGCGTTGCATTCAATAGAAAATTAGGGACCTGGTATTTATTAAACAACTTGTTAGAATATATCAAAAATATATGGATCCGGCTTCAGTGTTGTAGTTTAAAACTACAGCACTTGTGCTGTAATTTAATAACGGGTCCAGATTGTAGCACATCTTCTGTATTTTAATGAAGGGCCCAGATTGTTCCAAAGTTAACGGCGTCGTTTTTGGTAAACTCAAAACTTCTAAAACAAGCCTACACTTGACGCTGTTTGGGGGTAGGGAATGTGAAATCCTTCTCTCTTTCGACCCCTTAAAACCACGTACCCCACCGCTTCCCCCTGCTACCACCACCGGCCACCACACCCAGACAAGTACAATATCACCACCAAGTCATTCATTGGTATGAAAGGATTCATTGTTAAACAAGTAAAGCTTAATTTTTGGCACGACTACATGAGGTCTGTTTTAGGGTTTTCGAATTAGGTGTTGAATTTTCATCTTTCCTTCACACAGGAAAAGTATATATTTCTTCCTGTTTTTGTTTCGGAATTCCAACCACAGGTTCTCGGCACAAAAGATAGCAAGAGCCTAAACAATCATGGGTTAAAAAAAAAAAAGTTAAAGAACAAAAAGCATATCCTATAATCCTAAGATCTTATTCCCTGGCACCATTACCAACATTGACAGAATCTAAGCTTCTCTTTATCCCAGCTGTAACATTAGATCTGCTTGATGAAGAATTAGAACAAGAAGAAGAGGATGATGAAGAAGTTGAGGCTGAAGCTAAAGAATTCTTGGCCATCAAAATTCTAGCATATTGACCCGTGGACCTTGCTGGGTCCTGCAAGCACCACTAAGACTCAACCCAAGACCCAACTCAAGTTCAGACTCATCTGGGCAAGAAGACGAAAATTACAATGGCAGACCAAGAGGGCATGAGCAAGTGCGAGACGGTCATGGAGCGTGGCCTCCGTTGCTGGGTTTGCGCCAAGAACCAGTTTGCACAGATGTGGACTCTTAAACGGCGTCAAACACAAGACCACAAGAAACGTTTGCTTCAATCAAGTTTGAGTTTACTAAAAACGAAACGGTTAACTTTGGAACAATCTGGGCCCTTTATTAAAATATAGAAGATGTGTTACAATCTGGGCCCTTTATTAAATTACAGCACAGAAGCTGTAGTTTTAAACTATAGCACTGAAGCAGGATCCAAAATATATAACGTTTTCCGTTTATTCTATATTTGGTTGATATTGAAATCTTCTTAATTTATAGGTTAATTGTAATCAAATCATGGCAACTTGATTACCATGCTTGTATCTACTCTAAACCCTATACATATGTTTAATCCAATATCAGTTTCTTGTGATATTTCCACTGTTATTCCTATAATTCCCAGAATTTAGGTTTTCCCACAAACTTCACACAACTTACTCCAAACGAAGAAAGAAAGATATATAAATCAACTAATCTAAGTCAAACTAACATCAAATTAGCCTACTTTTGTGATCAAGTGCACATCTTCTCTTTTATGCAAAGTGGATAGTCTGAAAACAACAACATAATCAAGAAAGCCAAGAAACAGAAAGAGACTAAAAAATAAAAATCATACATAAAACAGAGTAAACAGAGAAAGGAACCACCAAGATTACAATCGAAGTACTAACCGAGGACGTCCCGGACAAAACCGATTTCAAAATTCTCGATAGCCTGCCGTTCGATCTTTTCCCTCTCCGGCCACCGTCACCTTCTTCTTTATCTATAGCCGCTGCCAAATCCGGCGGCAATATCTTCGGGAACACTATGCCCTCCATCTCTCCCATAGCGATGTACGTGAAAGCTGGTTGGCCCGGTCCGTCCGGACGCCGAAACCTTTTAAAGGGACTCCGACCGTCCTTGGTGACCGGTCTAAAGCACAGCAAGAACCTGTTCTTGTTGTTCTTGTTTTTTAATCTGGTCTTGTTGGATTCCATGAGGGTATCTGGGTATGGATTCGAATGAACTGGGGTGGCGGTGGTTGCAAGGATTCAGCGGGGTGTTTGTTTACCGAGAATGTTAGGGTTAAGGATTCTGAGAAAACAAAAAAAAAAAATGTGTTGAAATTACATCATCCAGGAAATAAAAAAACAAACAAACAAAAATATGTTGAAGTTGAATCGATGACCCACTAATGGAGGACAAGAGTGGGGCTTGGGTATTCTCGGAGAAATGAAACCCTAAATCCTTCAATCTCATGATTTGGGTTTAATTTCCTAATTCCGATCACACCCTTGATCTGAAAAGTTTTTAAAGAAAACCCTAAGCAAATAAATCCCAGATAAATTTATTGGTGGGGAGGCATACCTGAGACGCAGAGAGAGAGACAGGCGGAATCAGATCAAATCACTTCCCCGAGATCGATTTCACTGATTTGTGTGAGAGAGCGAGAGCCAGAGCGAGAGCGACAGAAAGAGCGCCAAACACACACAATCTTGCCAAATGGTGAAGAGAAGAAAGAGCTTTGCAAAAACTACGCTTTTGTTTCGTGGCGTGGGCTCTAAGGGAATAAGAAGGGGAGAGAGGCTTGCGTGGGTGAAAGAGAAGCTGAGCCCTAGTTTGATTAGTGGGGCTTTGGCCCATTTAGCATTCTGTAATTAGTTAGCCCAAATCTTCATGAACACCCATGCCACGTGGTTTTGTTTGCCATAAGGGGTGCTGAGGTGGGATATAAATGGTCCCACGCCTTTTCTTTCTTCTTTGTTTTTTTAATATTTTTTTTTAAGAAAAATGATAGAAATACATCACTTTTACAACAAGTGTACAACAACCCTCTCACAGGGGGTGGCCCCCACACACTGTGGAGTCCACCTCATGTGAGAGGGCTGTTGTACACTTGTTGTAAAAGTGTTGTACAGAAATCAGTTCTCTTTTTTTAAAGGCCTTTTTGTTAATAGATAAATGCTATTTTTTTCATCTCATGTCCAATTTTTATTCATTAACATTCATATTTTTTTCAAATTTATATGTGTGTCATACAAATCTAATGGTGAATTTAAAAAATATATATATGAAAAATGAAGGAGCAGCAAGTCTCTTCTTTATATTACACAGCAAAATATGATTAGCTTTATATCTTTGAAAATTATGTTTACATAGTATAATAGGTTAAGGTATTAATAGTCTTGCAGATATTGTAGGCTAACGTATGACAAGGAGCCTCTTCATTTCAAAAATGTCTTAATATTGATTTTATATATATTGTTAGAATACACCAAGTTTAAGTCTTGACCATGAAATAATACTATCTATTTTATTTAAAATTGAAAAGATCTAAAATTGCAAATGTTCTTTTGTTTTGCCTAAAAATATAAAACGTTTAGAAAAGGATTGTCAAACAGAGCCTAAAGTTTCAGACATAGTTCACCGAGTCAAACAACCTAAGAGCATTCACAGTGGGTTATGTACAACCCACTGTGAATGTATAATAGATAATCAAAGCAAAAAAAAAAGCCCTCCATCCGATTATGTAAACCATCGCTAAAGTAGATTTTCCTTATATTCGTGAACAGTGCAACTCTACATGTAGAGTTGCACTGTTCACGCATGTATCTTTATTTTATTGTTTCTTTCAGCTGTCTTATTTTTTTCTTTCAGTTTTCTTCTTCTTTCATCTTTCTTTTTCTGTGTCTTCGCGTCTCTCTGTGTCATCGTCTCCTACCCCTTCCTCCTCTCCTAAATCTCCCAAACCTTAATAAACTTACTCGCAGGGCCGTCTTCCAAACTCCCATGTCTCTCACCAAATCCTCTGAACTTCCAAACTTTGTATGTTTGTGGGATGGGTTTGTGGGAAACGAAGATGCAGTGGAGATGGTTTTTTTTTTTTTTTTAAGAAAAAAAAAATTAATAATTTAAAAATGATTATTTTAATAAAATAGAGATAAATTTAAATAATCGGATGGAGGATAATTTTGAGAGTGGTTAGCTAAATTAGCAAAAATGGTGTTTTAATTATCTAAAATAGATAAAATTTTACATCACCCGGTGTGAGTGCTCTAAGTGCCAGAAGGCTTAAAAAGAATTTACTTGTTGCCAAATGACTCTTTTACTTTTCTTCTTTCTTTTTTTTTTTTTTTTTTTTTTTTTTCTTCTTTTTTTTTTCGTTTTTGCTTCCCATAAGTTTTGGGAACTTGGAATATATGGCGTGTGGAAAAGAGAAGTTTATTATACTTATTTTAAATCAAAAAAAAAAAATTGGAAAAAATGCGAAATCATTGTCTGATTTATTATTTTATTTTTTGTTGACATGTCCACACAAAAGAGAAGATGAAGAATTCGAATTGGTGACCTCCGCTTCATGAAGTGAGGTTTCCAGCCGATTAGCTATCCCTCGAGAACAAATCATTGCCTGAAATGGAATATTGGCCAACAACCCTCATTAATTATAAATTCTAGCATGTCCATAATATCGAAAATAAAAATAAAAAATTAGGCTTTGTTTATTAAAATTTTGTTTTTAATTTTATCTTTTCCAAAAAAAAAAAAAAAAAAAGATAGGAAACAACTTAAGTACTAAATACTCATAAAAATGCAAAATCAGTTTTCACATTTATATCCCAATATAATACTTTTTCAAACAAAAAAACAAAAAATACTCTCAAAACACATTAACAAATAGAGCGTTGTAAGTTTTTTTGTCTTTTGTTTTCTCCTGTCAAAACAAAAATATTAACAAATAATAAAAAAAAATCTTAAATACACAAAAACAATTCACATCATAACACTTTTCAAATCTTAAAATATATATATCAACAATTAGTTAAAAAAAAAAAAAAAATTATTTGGTCTCAATTGATGTTGTCACTTGTCAGATTGATTTTCAAGCCCCAAGAATCGTTGTGTCCTTTCTTAAAAAAAAAAAAAAAGTACATATATATTATAAGCTGTGTCCTTTTGAGTTTTGATGATGACAAGGTTACTTTTGGTTTGAGAAATGATACTGGTACACATATTTTACAACAATGTTACAACAGCTTACGTGGAAATCCTTTTTTTTCATTTTTTTTTTTCCATCAAAACTGGTTGGAGGGGGAAATGAAATTTCATTTCCCCCCAAAGCTGAACGCACCCACCCTCTCTCTCTCTGAAGTTTGTCCGTACAGTCCCCAAATCGCCCTCCGGCGTCCTTCACCGGAGTTCCGCCCCCAGCCCCTCTGTCTCTCCCACTCGCTCCGGACCGCCGCCGCCAGCCCCTTTGTCTCTCCCACTCGCTCCGGACCGCCGCCCCCAGCCCCTGTGTCTCTCCCACTCGCTCCGGACCGCAGCCCGCAGCCCCTCTGTCTCTCCCGCTCGCTCCGGACCAAGGATTAATCCAATTTTGTAAGACCCTCTTTTTCTTTCTTTCAGTGCCCTGTTAGTGTAGTCAAGCATTACGAACATCTACTTGCTGTTCTTAAGTATGTATTTGCATGGTTTTGGATCAACTAAACTTCAGATTTTGTCGCAATTTTTTCAATTTTTGCTAAATAGCTTGAGACATTCTTTTACTATAAAATTGGAAAATGTTTAACTTCGCAATTTCTAAGCTAAATCTGCTAAAATCAATCAAAATTGGAAAATGTAGCAATTTCTTTGGTGATGCACAATTCCGACAAATGAGAAACATTTTTTTTGAGTTTGTAAAGCAAATAAAATATCCAGATTCTGGAATCTATGAAGTGATCCTTATCACATGGGCAAGACATGCATACCTTTCCTAGAGTTATGAAGATAACTAGAAACTCAATTTTTAATTTTCTCGCTTATAGATTGATCGACTCATCTTTTTCATCCACTTCATGTGGTTCTTAGTTCTTTCTTTTGCCTGGGTTACTTTCAAGATTTATTACTGTACTTTTTATCCAAGTAAATAACAATATTTGAATATTTGGAATTCTTGTTTCTTCTCTGACAGCTTCTTGAAGCGCAAAGTTAAGCTATTATCCATTGTGGATAATGATCTATTTTATAGCTATTACAAAATTGGTTTACAAAATAAAGAAAGTTATTAGAACATATTTGTTTTAATTGTTAGCATGTTCTAGCGTCATAACTGTGTCTTTTTTTTTTGTCCATGTTTGCCCATTTCCAATAATTGTGAGGGTTGATTGAGTTAGGAGACCTTATTAGGATTCATTTTCTGCTTTGATGCATTGCATCGCATTCCAGAAAGAGGATTGATCTTAGACTCCTTTCCACTAAAAGGCTTGGCTTTTTTTTTTTTGATAAATGAGAAAACTTTCATTAACAAAACAACTTAACACTTTACAATGAAAAGCTATAGTAAAACACTAAAGCTTAATAACCCCTGTATAAAGAAAAATATAACCAACAAAAAACCCCTCTACAAAACTAAACTAAAGTCCCATCCATTCCCCAAGCATTACAAAGTATAACATTTCCGTGTGTCTTCCTAAATTTACCTTTAGTAGTAAACCGTATTTTCATTTTCCACTTAAACAGTCGTAAAAGCTTTTCTTCAGTCCAAGGATTATAACCATGCCTTAGAGCAAGAACCAAACACTACCACTAACTTGCAAATACAGGCTTTCATAGTTTTCCCCTTCCATGCAAACCCAAAGAAACTACATCATCCCAACAAGTGGGTGGATTCAACACACCACATGACCCCATGACATTTTTCCAAATTTTGCCACTAAACCCACAAGAGAAAAATAAATGATCTCTATCTTCAATCCCAAATATGCAAAAAATACATTTCACATACCCTTGAAAGCCCCAACCCAAAAGCTTCTTACTAGTCGATAACGCATCCCTCATTGCCAACCAAGTGACAAAAGCTTGCTTAGGAATGGAAGAATGAAACCAAACCAAAGACCACCAATCCACAATTTGTCGCTTAACACGAATAGCATACTAAGTATGTGTGAGCAAGAATACATACCATTTTTTGAAGCAAACCAATGCAGAATGTCTTTATCACCAAAAGAAACCAAACTTAGCTTACTCTGAATATTTACAATCTGATCAAAACGAGCGGGCCTCCAATTTCATTGACCATCTTTAATGGCTGAATCAAAATGGGCCTCTGGCTTACTATGACTTTTTCGGAAACCAAAATTTTATCTTTTTTTTTTTTTTTTTTGGTTTAGGCATCATATGTGACTTTGCCTGGATCCTTGTCTATTTAAGTTTGAGTAGATCCTAAACAATTTTTTTTTTTTTTCTATTTTTTATAAACAATTGTTGTATCAGTTGTTCAATGTCATTATATGTCTAGTGAAAAGTGCCCCATCTTTTGTACAATGAGGAAAACATACTCGTGATTTCTATGGTTTTTTATTGTCAAACTTCCATGAGGAAAAATGAAGGCATTAAAAAGCTAGTGCTATGACTGCCTTTATGTAGTTTAATTTGTATAATATTGTCAAATTACATGCTTTTAAGGTTATGTAGTTTAGTTTTTTCATTCAATTAACTTATATTACTTTTTAATATAGCACTTTTCTAAATGGACTCTTCAAGTTCACGATTGGATAATGATGGTGAATTTGACGATGATCTAACCCATCAAGATGACCGTCAAAATGGTTAGTTTTTTCACTTTTGTTTGAGTTATAGTTTTTTCTTTATTATTATTCTAGGCTTTTTTATAAACACATTTTGTATACTTTTTTGGATAGATATGGGTGAAAAATTTGAGAAGTCGAAGGATTTAATGACATTTATTTCTGATGAAGAGTTGAATGATGAGGAAGAAAATGTGGTACTACCTGTGGTGTTAAAGGATGATGAGAAAGTTGAAGAGCCGAAAGAATCAATGACATTTAGTTCATTAGACGAAGTCTGCTCTTATTATAGGAAGTATGCTAAGCAAGCTGGGTTTGGTATAGCGCAGAGAAGCTCGAGAAAAAAGAAGGGTATAAAAGGTTACGTAATGCTTATATGTACTCGTGGAGGTGCAGAGCGACCTAAAACAAGTGATTGTTCGAAGCCAATTCCAATTTCAAATAAAACAGGGTGTGGTGCTAGGATTTGTACAAATTTATGTGATGATGGAACGTGGTTTTTGAGTAAAGTTGAGTTGATGCATAATCATTCGTTAAGCCCGGGCAAGGCGAGATTTTTTAGAAGCAATAAGAAAATTAGTGACGCTGCGAAAAGAAGACTTGAGCTAAATGACAGAGCAGGAATACGTTTGTGTAAAAATTTCAATTCATTAGTTGTTGAAAGTGGAGGGTTTGAGAATCTTTCCTTTGGAGAGAGAGATTGTCGGAATTATATTAACAAGGCAAGAGAACTCAATCTTGGTAAAGGTGGTGCTCAAGCACTTTGTGATTACTTCAGAAGAATGCAAAAGCAGAATAGTGGCTTCTACTACGTAATAGATGTGGACGATGATTGTAGGTTAAGAAATGTTTTTTGGGCTGATGCACGGAGTAGGGCAGCGTATGATTTCTTTGGAGATGTTATTACGTTTGACACAACGTATTTGACCAATAAATATGACATGCCATTTGCTCCTTTTGTAGGAGTGAATCATCATGGTCAATCTATACTTTTGGGGGCAGGACTAATTTCAAGAGAGGATACAGACACATTTGTGTGGTTGTTTAAATGTTGGTTGGAGTGCATGAATGGTCAAGCCCCTAAAGCAATTATGACAGACCAGGATAGAGCTATGAAAAATGCAATCGCTATTGTTTTTCCTGAAAGTCGTCATAGATATTGTATGTGGCACATTTTAAAAAAATTGCCTGAAAAGTTTGGATCACATGCTAATTTTGATGGCATTAAGGGTGCCATTAATAAATGTTTGTATGACTCTCAAACATGTGAAGAATATGAGGAAAATTGGAAAGATCTTCTGGAGAAGTATAATCTTCATGATAATGCATGGTTGAATGGGTTATATATGGATAAGACATTTTGGGTGCCGGCATACATGAAAGATACGTTTTGGGTGGGAATGAGTACTACACAGCGAAGTGAAAGTATGAACGCATTTTTTGATGGTTATGTGCACTCACGAACCACATTGAAAGAATTTGTTGATGAATATGATAACGCTTTAAGGAGAATGGTCGAGAGTGAGGCACGTGCTGATTTCGATTCTTTCAATCGCACAATCCCATGTATAAGTGCCTTGCAATTAGAGAAACAGTTTCAAGTTGTTTACACAAATGCGAAGTTCAAAGAAATACATGAGCAATTTGTGAAAATGATGTCTTGTAATAACGCTCTTCTCAAAAGTGAAGGTGCGATTTCTACCTTCGAAGTTGTTGAATATGTTGCAGTTGGAGATCACTTAATAGAAAAGACATTTCTTGTTTACTTCAATGAAAATGAACTCGAAGTGAAGTGCACATGTGCAATGTTTGAAGTAAAAGGCATCCTATGTAGGCATTCGCTTTCCGTGTTACGTACAAAGAAAGTGACAACTCTGCCACAAAGATATGTTCTTGACAGATGGAGGAAAGATATTAAGCGAGAGTACTCGAAGGTTAAGAGTAGTTATGATGCCATTAGTGATAATCCACATGCCCAAATACATGACAAAGTGAGAAACAATTTGGAAGAATTACTGTCGCTCACGTCGGTAAACACGGAGAAACGTTGCATGGAACTAATGGAAAAAATTGATCAATTAAAAGAGTTGTGGCGTTGCGAAAATCAATCTTTTGGCAGCATTTCAGCTACCCCATCTTCTAGCTGCAAAAATGTGCTTAGTCCTGTGAAGATTGACTGTAAAGGGAGACCACGAACAAAGAGAAAGGTGTCTGTTATAGAAACAGCGGTGAAGAAATCCAAAGCATCGAGCAAGCCACCAAGAAACAACAATGATAAAACGAAGAAACGAAAAAATCAAGTTAGTGAATTTATTATTTATTTTTTTTATTACTTCTGTCCACATTTTACTTACTTAAAAAACATGTGTACTTCTCCACATTGCATAAACCATTTTTTAATTGTAGGCCTCCAAATCAACGAAAAATCAAGACAACACTAGTCAATCTCCATTGCCTTCTGTGCCTTCTGCAGCTCGCGATCATAGTACTCAGGTGATTAGCCAACATCTCTTTATTTATTAATTGGTTTTTGACAATTATTTGATATTTCACGTACTTATTCAATGTCTGTTTTTGCAGGATTCTGTCGCTTCGTCATCGACAGTTGCTCACACTTTCAGTGGTCACCATCATTCTATTCTTTCTCAGGTATAATTTGCGTTTTTCAAATTTTGTGTTGGCATTCATTCATATGCGTACAATAAGGGAAACGAATCATGTGTGTATCAGGTGAATTTGTCAATGGACCCCATAAATTTGTTATCTACATTGATAAGCCAACACAAATACCAAGAAGCTTTCAGTACAGCCTTACAAATGCGTGATGTGTCAATTGTGAATTGGCTATGCTCAATCAATTGATATTTTTGATGGTTATTAAAATGCATCCAATTTAGATGTCTGAATATTAACGTTGATTTTCAGGTTGATATACGGTGGGTCTTGACTATGGATCCTTTGCCTTTGAGTCAAGAAGTATTACTCCAGTTGTTCTGGCTTTTACCCTATTGTTTCAATACCAACCCAGCCGAAATAATTGCTTGGATGACAGACGTTTTTAATTCCATAATTCCAACTGATCCGGCAATTGAAATGCATGTGCGGCCCATCTTCAATCAAGTCTATGCCGCACTCAACCATATAAGTGTCCTGCCGACAATTACTGATGCTATGCGGTCAACTATACGTCTTCTGATGAATGGTTTACTTCCACCTTGAGGCCAATATGATAGTTAATGGTATTTGTGATGGAGTTGTAATGGAGCTAATGGACTCCTGGATGTACTGGAAAATATTGACGACTCTATTTTATTTTATTGTAATTTTTTTTTTTTTTTTGGTTCTTATATGATGTTCATATATGTTGTGTACTAGCTAAAGAGATGTAGGTCAATTTTGGATGGTGTATGCTATTTTCTTTTTTATGTTATTTTTTTTTTCTTTACATTTTGGTTGGTTGATTTTGAATATACAGTGGGTTTTCAGATACGAACTACACCCAATTGATCGAGCTTTACAACAGATACATGGACAAAGGTTTGTGTTCATAATATTGCCTTCTGTGCACCGCAACTAGATCATTTATATTAGTTTTTATTTAAATTTGTTTGCTTGTAGTTGATGATTGTCTTGGGTGATTGCAGGTTTTGGGTGGTGCAGCAAGGTTTGCACCAATGGACAGTTTATGTGTATAGAATGCGGAATATGTTGATTAATTAGTGCAATGATCGTTTGTAGAAAATTTTAAAGCAAGTTAATAAGTGGTTTATTGATATTTTGATTGCTTCAATGCAGGTTAGGAGATGTGCTCAAGATTATCAGGAGAGCATGGAAGCAAGCACAATTAAATCGATATGTGCTGTCTTTGAGAATGCCCTCAGTGCTCATAATGGAACTCCAAATGAGCATATTTTAGGGGTCATATCTGTTTTGTTCATCAAACTTGGTATGTACATGTTTATTCCCATATTCTCTAGTAAAATCTTTTGTCTTTTGTCTTTTTTTTTTTTTTTTTTTGCCTTTTTCAGTTAGAAAATTTCACTGAGTTCAGTTAATAGATTGTGAAATAGAGAAATAATGCATATATAGATTCTTGTTGATCTACTGCTTCAGTCCTCTGAGTTCATTGAAGTAATTGCTGAATTGTTAGTTGCACACTCTAGGCATTCAATATTGGTTGATCTACTTGCACAATTCATCAGGTTTTTACATGAGTTAAAGTTTGTTTGTTTGTTCATGAGAGCTGGATATCTTGTATTCTCTTGAGCTGTAAGTTTCCTACTCTGTAAGTGTTAGCTGTGTAATATATATTATTCCTATGTAATATATATTATTCCTTTTTGGTTGTGGCCTTTATATCACATTTACGGTGTTTACTACGTTTATTATTTTTTCAATAAACATATACGGCATTATTTAATACATGAATTGAGGAATATATATTTTAAATTTATATTGTTTAAATATAAATTGTTTGATGCCTAGACCTAAGAATAATTAACAATACTATATATACTGGTGTGTTTACAGTAATATCTAAGAATG
The DNA here is from genome assembly GCF_958979055.1 of Alnus glutinosa. NCBI lineage: Eukaryota > Viridiplantae > Streptophyta > Magnoliopsida > Fagales > Betulaceae > Alnus > Alnus glutinosa. The sequence continues at coordinate 7,382,029 of NC_084891.1, read as the reverse complement.
CAATGTCGGGGAAAGTTCTGGCAAGGAAAGTCTTGGGATTTAAGTGTGTCCGGTGTGACCCCCCTCACTTTCCTGGGAGCTCATCTGCTTGCACCTTGGAAAATGCTGTTTACCCCATTTAAGTATTGGTTTGTTATATTCCTAAGGCCATTAAGGGGGCATCTATAAAGTTGTTAGATGTTAATGAAGTAGCAATTATCATGATAATTTTGGGAGAGCCACAGCATCCCAATTTTGAATGACAATTGCATCAAGATTACACACACGTAATTATCATAATAATTATGGGAGAGCCAAAGCATCCCATTTTTGTATGATAATTACATCAGGATCACACGCATGAACCTCATAAAGATTTATTAGATGTTCATGAATTACAGCGTGATTATTATGATTTTGGGAGAGCCAAAGCATCCTAATTTTGTAATAATTGCATAAGGATCGTACACATGAACTTCATATAGAAAAAAAATTAACATCGTATTGTAATTAACTCATAAATTTAATTACCTATCCCCAAAGGGAAGTTTTTATTTTTATGACTTAATTAGAATGAGATAACAAATTTAGTATTAAAAGTAAAATTTCTTTCGGTTGCCCAAAGGTACGAAGAATTTTATTTATTAATATTTAAATTTATTAGTCTTATCAATAAAGAGTAAATTTCATGCGTGATGCAACCTTTGCCCAAAGGTAGGTTGAAATTTACTATTTAAATTGGCATTGGCTAATTTAAAATAAAGTTACTTCATAGCATTAAAGTATTTATTTTAATTTTGGGTTATTGCAGCTATTCCTGTTACTCTACCTTTTGGTGGTTTTATATTCCAATACATTATGATAATATTTTTCTGACTGGAAAAATTATTGATATGCTTTTTCATTTGGGGTGTTATAAATTTTGGTACTCCGTGTGGACAAACCACCTACTCCCGCGGAATTAAGTACGCCACGTGAGATTATTAAGCATGAACGGTGGGAGTGATTTAATCACTTAAGTTAGATGTTCATGAAATCTCATGTCACTAAAGTCATCAGGGATTTATTCCTGAATGTTTTAGAGCCAAAGTTTTATAAAGGTTGTTTATGAACATTTAGTAAGTTCAAACAAAACTTGGCCAGCACCCTAATAGAAAAAGCTTTAAAGACAAACCTTTTACAGTTTCTGAAGTGTTTATAATCCCATTATGAGAATGAAGGATATTATAGATTAGCTTAAGTCCCTAAAGATTGAGATTTTTGAGTAATTGTTGGTCTATTTCAATTTTTTGAATTCTCTCTTCTAAGTGTAGAATTTTATCTTGTAACACACGTAAGGATAAATGGTTAGTAAATAAACTTCTAACCATGTGTGTTCAAGGATATGAGAGAATTTATAAAGTGTTCACATGATTATTCATGTCAAATGAAGGACCAATAAATGCAATCATGTCCAACACTTAAAGCATGAGAATAAGGTGCCAATAAAGTATTATTGGCAATCAAGATACATATTTCTCATGAAATAAGGAAAATTAAGGGCATATAAAGAAAGATTGCATGAAGTATAAGAAATGACTTAAAATAAAGATAATCTCCATATCTAGTATGTCGTGAATCTCTTTTAGTGACTCAATCAAATATATTGTGGATTGATTATGGTTTAACAATCCACATTGTCAACGCAAATGCAGAGTCCTTTTTAAAATGGACAACACGTGTTTATAATTTGAGCTTGTTGGGATCTATAGGTTAATTTTAAAATTCAGTTATAATTTTGACCTCAAAAAATGATTTATATTCCATAATCTTTTTGAAATCTATTTTCTAGTTTGGCTTATTAAAAATTTCAATTTTAAACTTGAAATTTTTCTTATTTTTTGGTGGAATATTGGTTGAGGTTTATTTAAAGTCTATTTAAAATTGACCTACGTCCCAATTTTTGAAACAAAATTATTTGTTTATTTCTGCATAGTGATGTTGACGTAAAGTAGAGTCTTTAAGAATTTAAAAATGCTCTTGTTATAGCTTTGGAGATTGAAATATATCTCCATACAGAAAATAAAAGTCGGTGATTTACTGACTTTGGTACTTGTGTGGATTGCATAAGGGAAAGCATACCAACAAAACCATTAGAGGTGCCAAAGAGAGCCTTTTAAAATTCTTGAGATCATGTACATTGAAATATGTTAACCTTTCCATACTCATTGCCTAAATGGTCAGAGATATTTTTATCTCTTTCAGTGATGACCATATAAAGTTTATGTATGTCTATCTTCTAAATATTAAAGCTGGGGTATTGAATGCTTTCAATATCTATAAGGAAGAAGAAGAGAAACAATATGAAGATCATAAGATCTAATATAGGCATAGAGTATTAAGGTAGGTACACACAAAGGGAAATGATTAGTAATACTAATCTGCTATTACCCTTATAGAGTAAAGCTTTGAAGACCATTGTGTATATGTTAAACAGTATTCCATCTAAGGTTGTCTTTAAGACACCTTTTAAAGTATGAAATAGATGAAAGCTTGGTTTACATTATTTACACATATGGGGTTGCCTTGCTAAAGAAAGGATTTATAATCCTCGCCTTAGGAAATTAGATTCAAGGACAACCAGTGGATCTTTTATAAGCTATCTAGTAAACTTTAAAGGGTTTTGATGTTTTATTGTCCTTCATATAAGCCTAGAGTTGTTGATTGTAAAATTTCTAGAGGATACGGAACCTAGTGGGAGTGCTCATTCATATAAATTGGAATTTGAGGAAGCACTAGAGTTGGCTAAGTCTCCTCCTCATAGAGGATGAATGATTGAATTCAGGAAAAATCAGATTGATTATCCTGAGCCACAATCATTTCTAGAACAACCAACTCATACAGAACAGGTTCAAAAGTCTATTCTCCCATTGCAAAATGCAGAGGAAGTAGAATTAAGAAAATCCTATAGAATAAATAGATCAACAATTCTTAGTGATCATGTTGTATATCTCCCAGAGTCTGATGTTGACATTGGACATAAAGATGATCCAAATTTGTTTTCACATGCTATGAATGGAGAAAACTCCGCATTGAGATTCAGTGCCATGAAGTAAGAGATAAATCCATTGCTCAAAAGTCAAACTAGACTCGTAGCCAATGGTTTTACTCATAAGGAAGGCATTGATTATCGTGAAACATTCTCTCCAGTGTCTAAGAATGGTTCATCAAGATAATCATAGCATTAGTAGCTCATTTTGATCTAGAGCTGCATCAAATCGATGCGAAAACAACCTTTCTGAATAGGGATCTTAAAGACGAGGTTTACATGAAACAATCAAAAGGTTTTATAAGTAACAGTCAGAAAAGCTTGCAAATGAAAGAATTCTATTTATGGGCTGTGATAGATCTCTCAATGGTAAGATACTTTTTACAAGGTTATTGTTTATAGAAAACCTTGTTGATTAGTATATATACCTTAAGGTCAGTGGGAGTACAGTAATCTTTCTAGTCCTATATTTGCAAGTGGTGATTTAGGTTTGCTACATAAAGTTCACAAAACTTTGAAATGAAGGATTTGGGTGAAACCTCTTATGTCTTTTGACATAGAGATTCATAGAGACATAAAGAATATTAACATTGTCTCGGAAGACCTACATTGAAAAAAGTTTTGAAAAAAATTTAGAATGAAGGATTTGCATCTTCAGTAGCAATTAAGAGGGACTAATTAAATACAGATTAATGTCCCAAAAGGTATTGGAATAAGGGCAGATGAAAAGTTTTAAGCGTCTGCATTATACATAACCATATGACTGACAATAAGTATATTGAGTCAATAAAGTGCTGCAAATAAAGTCTTGCGGTATATGCAAGGAACCAAGAAGTACAACTTAACCTAAGGATACACTTTCCATTTGAAGGTGGTTAGTTGTTCAGATTTGAGTTTTGCTGATTGTGTAGATAGTAGAAAGTCTACTTTAGGGTATATATCTTTTTATTGAAGGATATATCCTAGAGATGCAGTATGCAGGCTATAGTTGCTACGTCTACCAAGAAAGCTAAAAGTCTAGCGTGCTATGAATTCAGTACACAGGCATGATGGTTGAGACATTTTGTTGAAAGTCTCAATATTGTCGATTATACAGTTAGACCATAAAGATACTCTGCGGTAATTCTACTATAATCTTCTTTTATAAGAATAAAGAGTAGAAGCAGAAGTAAATCGACATCAAGTATCTCAGTACGAGAGATAACATTAAGAGACATAAAGGGTCTATTGAGCATATAAGTACTGAATTAATGATTGCGGATCCCATGACTTAAAGTTTACCGGTAAAGAAAGAATAAAGTCATGCGGAATATATGAGACTCATTAATTCATTTTCGCTTGGTTTGTCTCTTTTTGGTCTATAGACATAAAGTTATTGTAATAAAGATTTTTTGTGCACATTTGTTATTTTATCCATGAGGATAAATAAAGTTGGACCCGAATGACTTATAAGAAGTTCATTCATAAAGCTTGATTATCCATAAGGTACTCATGTAAGGAGTGTTTTACATTGTGATACATGGAAGGGACGACCTACTTTTATAATGGTTTTACCGCCATGATTCGTGTGAAACACTTCTTAACTGAGTTGGAGGATTCCATAAAAGATTGGCCAAAACTAAAGAACCTAATACCATATGGTCATGTGTTATAAAGTCCAAGTGGGAGAATGTAATATATATTATTCCTATGTAATATATATTATTCCTTTTTGGTTGTGGCCTTTATATCACATTTACGGTGTTTACTATGTTTATTATTTTAATAATAAACATATACGGTATTATGGATATTTCTATTAATTTAGATTACCGTAAATATGGAATCGGTATTATGGTTATTTCTATTAATTTAGATTACCGTAAATATGGAATCGGTTAATTGATTTTAAAATCAATTAACGATATTGTTTCCTTGATGGAAGGAAACAAATACGGTGTTTACCATTTTGAGGGTCCCTAACCTAGCCTATAAATAGAGTGCCTGTGTACACCATCAGTACAGCCATCAAGCAATAGGCATAGGTTAGAAGATCCCTCAAATAATTTTTCCTTGTTCTTCAGATGGATCGTGGAAAAGCTTGAGCAAATATGGCTAGAGGTAAGCCTAAATCCTGTCTTATTCGTTTTCCGCTGCGGTTAGCTTAAGTAATATGTTGAATATTTCTAACAAGCTGTACCTATGGCCTCTGCATTATGACATCCAGTTCTGAGTCTTTATTTCACCTATCGGATTTGGCTTAGATTCTCTAAAAAAACCTACAACATATGTGCTGTAATATTTTTACTTTCTTCTCGGTTAATAATCATGATATTACTTTGTTCCTGTATGGGATTTATTCTTCTACCTTGTACTCTATAGATTAGAGAACTATAGTTAATCCCTCAGGTGAAGCTTTTAAAAAATTTAATGTTGTTCTTAAATCTTGAACAACATTTGTCTTTTTGCTATTGTCTAGGCAAAAGAAATGGCCCTCTGACTCTATATGTAACTTAATAGACATGAAAGTTGCATTTGTGGTAGAATAAATGCATGGCCCTGTTGTAACTAGTTCATTTGTATTCCTGGTGTTGTTTTTTTCATTTTCACAGGATTACGAGTATGCAAGTTACAACCCCGTTGCCTATGACTTTGCAAACCATTTCTGTGAAATGGCAGCAGATTACCATTCTGAGACACCTCATGTTTTAGACTATAGTAAATATCCAGGTAAATGTTGCTACTTCTGTCGTTCTGTGGATTTCACTGCATCCAAAATTACCTTTTCCTTACTTCATTGAATTTGGTATCAGGTCTGGAGGAGCGCCAAAGATTCGTCCGCATGTATTTGAGTTCAACAGGTTAGCTCATTAGTTTCCTATTCTGTCCAATGATTTTTGTGAACAACAAGGATCTGGGAATTGTGCTTAGTTTTTGCTGGTCAAAACTCCTATTGCTTTGGTTTGGGATGAGTTCCACCCAATTATTTGGTTATGACTTGATAACATTGATTGATCTTTTTCTTTTCCTTGTGGACTCAGTATTATATGCATAAGAGGCTTAATTTTCCTATGCAGGGAGTATTTTGCTCAGTGCACATTGCAGCTGTCCTCACATTTCAAAGGTACATGCAATTGATGGTTGCCATGTACATTGGGAGCATCCTATGGAGGGGATTTGAGTCTGACTTGAAGCTTTTGTGGAAATACTGCATAGCATTTTCATTTCTTTTTGTGTCACGTGTGGCATATTTTTGCTTCATCATTAAGCTAATGAGTTGCAGTAGATTTCAACTTTTGAGTATAAACAATTGATAAGATATTGTATCATATTTTATGATATGATAGTGGATTTTTCTTGAAAGTATTCTATTTGAATATTGATTTTCTTTATGATTGGATTGTGTTCTTGATTACCTTGAGAATTTTGCTCAGAATAATTTTTTGGGAATGGCTTGAAATTGTTCGGTTGGAATTTCTTTTCTTTTTTTTTTTTTATTTTATTCACAGAAGACAGCTGCGGTGTGACCATAGTTCTAAATATGCAGATTCTGCATCCTTATACAGTAATATTAGACGTACTTGGTGGAATAAGGATGCAGAATCTGCCAAGTGGAGCATGACGATGTAATTATGTAATTAGAAAAGGACCAAATGAAAAAGACAATTTCCAGGAAATGATGAAATCGAGTGGAGCATGACTAGATGGGTGATGAAGGACCACGTTATGCTCTATGTTGGATAGTTGATCATAATGTGCAATTATGTCTTGAATAAAGAAAAATAAGGTTCCTTTATATTAGCTAATAAGATCAGGAGTACTTCTTTTATTTATCATCAATACAGTTTACTTGGCAGTGGTCTTTTGTACCGCAAAGGGACGTATCATTCATGTTCAATTGGGTCTGGGCGGTGGAAGTAGTCTTTTGGGTGTACGTAGCTCAATCTGACCCTATCCCATTTATGTACATCACATGATGCATCAGAAACAGGTGGCCTTCTATTTTCCTTCCTTTCCTGAGTAAGCCTTAATTGAGAGCAAGACCTAAAAGTTGAGATATGGGCTATTTCATGCCAGAGAATATATCGGATGGGGAGTTTCAATTCCTATGTGTTGGTGACCCCATGACATATAAATGAATTAAGAGTTAATCCTAAACCACAAAATTTAGTCCCTGAAAACCAAATGCCTCTAAAATTCCTGCACTTTACTATGAGATTAAATTGTAAGGTAGTTAGTCGTTAAATTTTATGATCACATTGTAAATTTTATGATCACATTGTAATACAATATTGAGCTACTCTAAAGGGCAAACATAAGCCAAGTAAAAATATCAAGCTAGTATAAAGAGCTAACTTAAGCCCAGTAAAATGACAGAGTTATTGACACGAAAGATATATTATCAACTCCATTATGTAAACAGTTTGAAGAATTCAAATACCTGGGATTTTAAAATTCAACCAAAATCAAACTCAAAGAAAAGAAAAAATTAACTATGGATTTTAAGATTTTCAGCTATTTGCACAGTGCTTACCATTTTTGAAACTAATAAGAAAGTAAAATATCTGACAATGACAATTTTTAACCTAATAATGTTTTCATCCTTTCATTCTAACATCAAGTAACTAACTTTAGAACCGCTATAACCATTGAAATAAATTACAATGCCCAAAATGATTACGACTATTGCTGTCCAAAACCAAAACATCTTTCTATTAAGACCTAACTCCAACCGAAGTCTCTCATATTGTTCCTTGTGTCTTGTTTCAATTAGTTTCTCAAGTCTGTCAATATTGGACATTGTCACCTTCTCAACTTTCTCAATATCGGCCCGTCTCCCTTCCTCAATGTCTCTCATATGATCCTCCAATCTCTTCTCATAAGAAGTCATTTGGTTATCCGCCCACTTAAAAAAGTCACAATCTCCAGCTTTCTGCGTGAAAACATAAGAATAAATGTCATAAACTACTAACGAAAAAATAAATCACAATTAATTAATTTTAAAATTACCTTATACTTTATACAGCCGTACCACTTTCTTCCGGGGTTGTCACTAGTCCATGAGTACCTTAAACGTGCATGCACTCCACAGTAACATAATGGAGGGGTACTAGACGCATCACTATTTACCGACATTTTTTCGGGCCTACGCAAAAATAATAATAATAATAATATCATTCATCTAATCAGCAGGAGCCCAGACTCACCAGGTCAACCTCCAATCAAAAGAAATAAGACAAGAAGAAAAGCAACTAAACTGAACAATAAGACAGGACTAACTTTAACTCAGCTTCATAATTTCTCCTACCAGACTCGGTTTAATGCTATAAATTTTGTAAGAAAACACTACATCCTTTGGTTTTCTTACAGGATTTCAAAACCTTAAAGGAAAAAAAAAAAAAAAAAAAAAAGGATTGCAAAGAGGGGAAAAGAATTCACGATTAACAGATCTTTCTTGCATGTTAGCACTTCAAAAAATGTAGTAAGTTAGCATTTGTAGTAGTAATAAGAATTTGAAAATTCCAGGATCCTTGAAGAACTAGATAAGACAAATGTATTTTTAAAAACTGATTTTCAAAAATTTATTGCCTAGACATGAAACACTATACTCATATATGGCCAGTATGTGGGAAACAATGATTGTGTGTAAGATTTTTTTTTTTTTTTTTTTTTTGGGTCAGAAGGCATACAATTTTGCTTTAATAGCATTTTATATACGCATTAAAAGGAATTGGTTCTAAAACTAATACTTTTGTTTTGACAAGGCTACAGAATTGGTTCTAAAAACTAAGGTACAAAAAGTCTCTAACCAAGGGCAGTAAAGACTAAAATGCATATCATAACATACAAGGAACAAGAACTCCATAATATTAATTGACGTTTAAATCCTAACACAATGAACATTAAATCCTAGCTCTAGGCTCTAGGCTCTAGCTGTACTGCACAAAAATGGTGCGAGAAGAACCAAATCCAAGAAACCTCAATCCCTCTCATTGATTAACACAATTAGTTGTATATTCTCTGTATTAATATCGTTAGTTTAATTTGTTACTAATTCTAATATTTTTTTGTTAATTACATCAAAATCACTGACTCATATATATCTCTAGCATATCAAAGGTGCTGCATGTGGACATTTAATGTAAATAAAATACTCAATTCATTTTTTATTTTTTTGTGGTAATTTGAAGATTTCTCCTTCCTTTTTTATGATATTTGCTGATAACCAATTAATATATAGGATAAAAAAAAAAAGGGACATGAATATTGAGTAATACTAAAAGAAAAATTCATGTGCGTTTTCTTTGAGTCATTTCAAAAATCAAAATTAATGTCACTTTTGGAGTCAAAATTAACCGCAAGCATTTCAACATAAAGTATTTGTTAATGCATCAAAGCACTCAACAGATAGTACTGTACATATATAAATAAAGCACAAAAGGCAAGCAATAAGCATAACCATATATCTCCAGAATTGTCTTGTTGATGAAGCACATTTCCCTCATTGATCTGTTTAGTAAAACTAGGGTCTACGTGAAACTAACAGCCTGAAAGGAGTTTTCATAAATATTATCAGGAAAATATTTCGCATCCGCAACAGCCATTGAGAAGAAGTGATATCATTTATGCATTCAAAATGAGAATAACTTGTACAGACCCAGATTCACCTGAAATACCCAGATTTTCAACGACCCACAAAGTAAAACCCCCTCCCTTGCAACATGTAGCAAAAGACCTACTGTACCAAAACAAATCTTAGTTTTTTCTTCTTTTTTTTCCCCCATAAAACCGAATCAGTATTTTCAAACAATAATTTCAGAGAGAGAAAGAGAGTTACCGGAGGGACAGGGACTACCGGCACCGGAGCGAGCAGGAGAGACAGAGGGCTGCGGTTTCCGACGGACGGAGCAGGCAGATCCAGCCAGAGAGAGAGAGAATGTGCGTAGGAGGCAGATCCGGCCAGAGAGAGAGAGAGGGGCTGCGGGCGGCGGTTTCCGATGGACAGAGCAGGCAGATCCGGCCAGAGAGAGAGAGAGAGAGAGGTGCGTAGGAGGCAGATCTGGCCAGAGAGAGACGGAGGGGCTGGGGGCGGTGGTCCGGAGCGAGCGGGAGAGAGAGAGGGGCTGGGGGCGGCAGATCCGGCGGGAGAGAGAGCGGCGCTGGGCGCGGCAGATCCGGCGGGAGAGAGCGGGAGAGACCGGGGACGGACGCCGGAGGCCGATTTGGGCTGGGGGCTGGGGGCGGAACTCCGGTGAAGGACCGGGGACGGACGCCGGAGGCGGATTTGGGCTGGGGGCGGAACTCCGGTGAAGGACCGGGGACGGACGCCGGAGGCCGATTTGGGCTGGGGGCGGCAGTCCGGAGCGAGCGGGAGAGAGAGCTGGGCTGGGGGCGGAACTCCGGTGAAGGACCAATTTGGGGACTGTACGGAGAGAATTCAGAGAGAGAGAGGGGGGGTGCGTTCGTTCAGCGTTGGGGGGAAATGAATTTTTCATTTCCCCCCAACCTCTTTTGACGAACGCTGTGTGCTGTGTGATATTAAAAAAATGAGAAAAAAGGTTTAAATTCACTTTCCACGTAAGACTGTTGTAACATTGTTGTAAACATTTTGTACCAGTATCATTTCTCTTTTGGTTTAGCTTTTACTTAGCAACTGACAACGGCCTCATCTATAGATTACTTGGCACGCAACGTTTTGGTTGAGTTGTGTAACTCGAGGCTCAAGCATCGTTTTGGTCATTTTCATTTAAACGGAGCGTTTTGATGTTATTTTAAACGAGCGTTTTGGACCATCGTCTATTCGTCTTCCTTCTTTTGTTCATCATCTAAACTAGAGTTCTGAAACAGTGAGAAGGAAATAAAATACAGATCAGTCGTCGGCGTGAGTCTTGAGGGTGTCTAGTCTCCGGTCGTCCTAAAAAAGATTTGCCCCTTTGAGTAGCTGAAGGTGGTTTAGGTTCAAGAAAACACACATAATAAAAATAAAAAAATAAAAAAAAAATAAAAAAGGTAGGTGGAAGTCTGTCAGACAGACGTGCGACCATCCCAGCCACGATTATGGCTGAGAACGATCCTCTACTGCATTAATGGCCTAAGGGCCACGACGCTGTCAATCACGCTCTGATCGCACGGCCATGATTCGTCAACCAGACTTAGGTTCCTGTCTCCTTAGAACTCAAGGATACAGAGGTACGAGCCTATAGAACAGATCCTGTTCAAGTAAGGTCGTATCCTCTGGTTTAACAACGGAGGTATATAAACAGCTTTCCTTATTCATCATTTTCCGATGCGGGACGCATTGCGACTAGTACGCTCTTTCCTGATGTTACTTCTTCTCCTCCTTTATTATCGATGTGGGATGAAGCGCGAGTCTATTTCTGTGGGCTGCAGTGGATAGATACCTCTTGTCCTCATAACCGTTGTTTTCATGGGTTTATGTTCTCAAAGCAAGAATCATGCGAGGTGTTTACTGTGTACTGAGGCGCGACTTGCTTCTTAAACTCTCCCTTGTTTGCTAGATTATGTTAATTCTTATTTTTTTTTCTCAATTGTAATATCCTCAACATGCATGGAATGATAAATTGACATAAATAAGCTTCCGTTGGTTTAACGTTTCACAAAATAGTGATTTTAAAAAACAATTAACGAAAATGTGATTTTTTAAAAAAATAAATAAATAAATAATAATATAAACTATATTTTTACTTCGTTACTATCTTATAATGATGATGTGGTAGTCATCATCAATTCCTAGATCAATCATTAAAAAAAAATTCAAATTTAGCCCTTAAATTTTATCTTATTTGAATTTAATCATTGAGCTTCTATTTCAATAATATGGTCTTTATGTTTTGCCCAAATTTTAAATAGGTCATTCTGTTATTTTTTCGTCAAAATTAATTATTTGTCATATGTCATATATGTCTCAATTGACATGTCAACGTTTATATCAGCATCTAATATCAATGACATATTATAAAGTGTGAAATCATCCATAGAAAAAAAAATAAAATAAAATAACAACTCCAAAAACAAAAATTATCTTTTTCTTTATCTTAATCGATCTTCAAAATGTGTAACATAAGAGGGAAAACTGTTAACTTTGATGCTAACATGGACATCGACATAGATATTAGGTGTTGTCATGGACCATAGCGTGTCAAATAAAACGCATGTGACAAATGAAAGATCGTTAACTTTGATTGTAAAATAATAGAGGGACCAATTTAAAACTTTAACAAAATCTAAGGACCTTATTTTTTAAATTGAAAACCTAATAACTAAATCCAAATTAGGTAAAAACTTATGGGCTAAATATGATTTTTTCTAAAAATAAAATTCAAAGGTTAGTTATAACTGCCACATCAACATTGTGGAATAATTATAGGATAAAAACGTGAAATATAACATTACTCTTTTAAAAATGCACTTATTATTTGATAAAATCGCGGTTTGATCTTTAAATTCATGAGCTTTAAACAAAATCACCCCTTTTTTGCGACGTTTTGAAACTGTCATCTTCTTCAAACACATTTCTATAAAGAACATTTTTTACAATTTTGTTTAAAATGCACTTTTAGCCGGCAAAATCTTAAGGAGTAATATTTCTTACACAATTTTCGTACAATTTTTGTACAAATCTAACAATTTTTTTTAAGATCAACCATTAAATATTTAAGGTCCACATGTAGGAAAACAGATCCAATGATTAATCAATAAAAAAACAAAGTTGTTAAAATTGCACAAAAATTATACAAAATATTGTACAACAATCTTTCTCTTTCATCAAATAGAGTGAAAACATTTATTTATAATTAATATCATGCAAATCGGTAGTAATTACTGATTAGAAGGCTTCCAAGGTCAACCGTTCATATCTTCTAATCCTATAAATTAGAAAGTACCGCTGTTAAATTAAATAAATAAATATTAAATAAATAAATTGAAAACTTGACCCTTAATTTCAAAAAAGATCAAAGCATAGGTAGTAGTATTTTGATATTTTTCCTTAATTTTAAATCAAGGTCATTTCACACACATATTCTAGTTACCATCAATATAATATTAAACTTCACTTCTTCTTTTTTGAGTAATAAGAAATTTTTCATTCATGAGGAAACTGCATTTTGCTCCGCAAGTATAATATGCTGAATAACATATGGGCAAACCTCTATTTAGACTTTATCAAGCTAACGAGAGAAAGCAAATTTAGCCAAACAATAGGTCCAACCTTCTTCAAGTCTGATATCACCTGTAGGGAATCATCTTCTAGAAGCATGTGTTGAAGTCCCAGGTCACGTACAAACTGAGCAGCATGCCACACAGCGACCATTTCAGCAAGGAGAGGATCAATAATGAAAGGAACAGCCTTTGTCAAGGCTGCCACGAAATCCCCTTTCCTCATTCCGAATAACAGCACCAACTTCCATAGTCTTCATCTCTTTATTCACAGCAGTGTCCTAGTTAAGCTTCAAAACACCTAAGGGAGGCATTTGCCACCTGATTTGTGGGTGACCCGGAGGTCTCTGTTCAACTGCCAGGGGGGTGATAGCTGCTTCAAAAGCAACTATCATAGATTTTGCCTAATTCAACACCAACAAAGGAGACAAAAAGAGGTTCTCAAAAACAAAGGTATTTCTTCTATTCCAGATCTGCCTTGCTACGGTGAGAACAAGAATTAGCTCGTCCCCTTCCAACCTTGCCATCCAACTTTGAACCAGCCCCCACCCATCTATTATTTCAATAGCCATCTTCTGGATTCTCCTATAGCATTCCTGCCAAACTGCCGTAGAGGAGGGGCAAGACCATAAGATGTCTTTAAATTTCGCCCTAGTATTTTTACTGAAATAAATCGAGGTCTTGGACAATTTTCTTTGAGAACAAATTAGCCTTTGTCGGAAGTATGTTTTGACAAACCTTCCAAGCAAAGTTCTTTAGAACCGGTGGCACACTCAAAGTCCAGATTGTTTTCCACACTCCTTCATTCTGTCGTCGCGTAGAGCTTTCCCCCTTAGAGCAGTTTCTGTGTTGCATCTCCATATAGTAGGCACTTTGACTGTGAAATATCTATTTTTTGTACCCTGCCAAATAATCTGATCCGGCTGACCAAGGGGACTAAGTGGGAGACTACAAATCTGACCTGCTTCCTAGGGATCAAAGTTTGCTCGAATAAGGTCAAAATTCAACCATCGAGTATGGGGATCTATCAGCTCTATGACCCGGGAATCAACGGCCAATAATTGTTGTGGAAGATGAACCAAGATGGAATTGGGTGGTGGAAGCCACTTGTCCCCCCAAATGCGGATACGTGCGCCATCTCCCACCCTCCACTCAAGACCCCGCTCCAAGACCTCTCGAGCATGGACAATACTTCGCCAGGCATAGGACGACCGTCTCCCCAATGGAGCTTTTAAGAAATCTCCCCCTGGAAAATACTTTTCCTGCAGTATTTTAGCCACCAAAGAATTTGGAAATTTTAATATTCACCAACCTTGCTTGGCTAGTAAGGCCTTATTGAAGATTTCCAGGTCACGAAACCCCATACCGCCATGGAATTTGGATACACCCATGCGCTGCCAACTCATCCAAAGAACTCTTTTACGTTCTGAATTTTTGCCCCACCAAAATTGGCTTGTCATCGAATTTATTGAATTGCATAATGTCCTCGGCAATTGGAATACACTCATAGTTTAGGTGGGAATGGCTTGAACCACCGCTTTGATGAGAATCTCTTTGCTCGCCTGTGAAAGGAATTTTTCTTTCCACCCATCTAGTTTCTTGCGTACCCTGCTTTCAATCCCAGCAAAAGTCTTTGTCTTTGACCTCCCAACCAAGGATGGGAGTCCCAAATACTTCTCATATCTAGAGGTTGCAGAAATTCCAGCAGAGGAGGGCAGGAATTCTTTAAATTTCGCCCTAGTATTTTTACTGAAATAAATCAAGGTCTTGGCCGCATTGAGCTTTTGACCTGATGCTTCCTCATACACTTTCAGGATCCCCAAAATGTTCCCCCATTCGTTAAAATTTGCCCGGCAAAAGAGTAAGCTGTCGTCAACAAAAAATAAATGGCTGATTCGAGTCCCCCTAAAAGAGAAGGGAAACCTTATAATTCTGCCTTCCATCTCTGCTCGGACAAGCAACGAACTAAGTCCCTCTGCCACCAATAGAAAAAGATAAGGAGATAGCAGATCCCCCTGTTGTAAACCCCGGGAAGGGATAATGTTACCATGAGGTGCTCCATTCACCAAAACTGAATAGGTCACACTACGAACACCTGTCATGATTATGGCAATCCAACCCTCTGCAAAACCTAGGCGCTTCATCATTGCTTCAAGAAACGACCATTTCACACGGTCATATGCTTTACTCATATCCAACTTCACAGTCATGTAATCCTTTCTACCCTTCATACGAGTATCCATGAAGTGAAGAGCTTCGTACATGACCAAAATGTTGTCTGTTATAAGGCAACCAGGTACAAAAGTGCTTTGGCATTGAGAAATGATGGAGGGCAACACCTATTTAAACCAATTTGCTAGGACTTTTGTAATAAACTTATAAAGTACATTACAAAGGTTTATAGGTCTAAACTCACTAACACAAGAAGCATTAGAAGTTTTAGGGATTAGGGCAATAAAAGTAGAATTTATGGCATGATCAAGAACACCAAAATTTAGGAAATCCAAAACAGCCTTTCTAACCTCATCACCAACAATCTGCCAATGTGTCTGATAGAAGCTTGCTCTAAAGCCGTCTGGTCCAAGTGATTTTAATGGATGCATCTGAAATAAGGCTTGGTTTACTTCTTCGGGCGTGAAGGCTGCAGTCAAAAGAGCATTCATCTCTAATGTTACTCGGGGAGTTATCGTGAGAATACATTATTCAGTTCCTGGAGCTCCCTCAGAGGTAAAAAGCTGCTGGAAATAAGATGTAAAAGCATTGCCAATCCCGCATTGATCTGACCAAACTACTCCTGATAAGTCTTTTATAAAGCTGATAGCATTAGAATGTCGTCTTTGGTTTGCCCAGGCATGGAAAAATTACGTATTCCAATCACCCATACAATACCAATTCCTTTTTGCCCGTTGCTTCCATTTTATATCTTCCATTTCCAGCATCTTATTAATCTCCCTAATTGTCGCTGTTTTTACAATTACTATCATAAATTTCAAAAACTCTAAATTTATTGTATCCATCTTTTAATTTTTTTTTTTATTCAATTTCACTCATTCGTTAGGATTTTTTGTTAAGTCATGTCAAAAATTTTAAAATACTCATTTTAAAATATATATATATATATAATTTCAAAGATTTATGCATGAGTATTTTTACAAAATCCGTTAAATCCTAGCCAACACCTAAACCCTTGCAATTTTTTTCTTTTTCTTTTTTCCTAAAAAAATGAGGCTATTTTGAGAATTTTGGCATTCTTCCTCACGAATTGGTGAAATTGAAAAAAAAAAAAAAAAACCAAAGATTGATATATTAAATTGAGAATTTTTTAAATTTAGTGAGTAATTGTTTTAAATGTGATGGAAGTTGAGGGAATTAAGTGAAGTTGTCTTATATTTTAATATTTGATATATTATGTTACATGATGTCGGCCCAACCATTGAACCATAGAACGAATGATCCAGTGGCCAACCATTGACCCCTTGAGGCTTGAACGAATGATCCAGTTACGAAATCCTTCAATCGGGTCGATATGCGGTCCGGGTTCGCTATCCATAGCATATCCGCTCTCTCTCTCTCTGCTCCCCCAAGGGCCCCAATGGCTATCTCGTCCAGTGCCAATCTTCACACAAAGGGCTCCATTCCTCTTCCAGGTTCTTACGCTCTCTATACACATTTCATTTCAGCAACACCGCATTTTCACTCATATTTGATGAACAAAATTTCAGGAGCTGGAGCTGGACATTGCAAATACACGGGCCAATCAGTGGTGCACCATCTCCACTCTATAAATTAACTTCCTTTTTATGATGTTTACAGCATAAGTTTGGAGTATGAATTGACAAAATTTCACCAATAATTTTGGGCAGAGAGCTCTTCCTATACGGATATTAACGGTTGGGAAAAAGCGTTCCCGTGGGTGCAACTCCTAGTCGATGAGTACATCGGAAAACTCAAGAACTACAGCATTATTGATGATGTTCAAATACGTTCCAATCCTAGAAATGCACGGTATGGCCCCTTTATTTTATATATATTAATTAAATTATGAAATTCATCATTTTCTATTAATTTAATTTAATTTTTTAGATAATTAGTGATTTATTATAGGATCACAAGGCAGTGATCTTGAGTTCAAACTCTGTTTTCATAATTTGCTACTCATTTTATGTGTTAGGCGTCACATATTATTAAGAGAGTTTGAGCCTACACGATTGAGGAATGATAAAATAATTAAATCTATCTTTTCTTATCGACCTAAACTTTTGGGATAATCGTTGATTTAACATTATGATTTTGAGCTGAAGTGAATTTTAAACTTGTTCAATTGCTACACTATGAGTCCATTCGATTAAGTGGTTTTAAAATGTGTGGTTTGAAAAAATAATGATTTTAAAATATAGCTAATGAAAACATTATTAAATGTTTGGTAAAATCACTATTTAATCTTTAAAATAGTGGATTTTTAAAAACACTTATTTGTATGCAATTTGAAAACGTAATTCCAAATGGGACACTTTCCACGATTTTGTTTTAAAACACACTTTTGACCTCACAAAATCAAAAGGCCAAATGGTATCTATAACTTGTATTTAGGTTTCTTATAGGCAAAGTGGAAAATGACAAATCAGTGCCTTTTGTTGTAGTGATGTGAAGGCTCAGGTCGATGACGAGGACGCGGCTGTCATGAACCTTATCAGGTCTGACGACTGGGTACAGTCTCAAGCAAAATTGAACAATATAGATTGCATGGAGTGACTTCAACCTGCCTGTTATGTATGCACTTATGCATATAATTGGAGCAAGATTTTGTTTGGTATTTTAAATGCTTATATTTTGTCATTATGTTACAAATTGGGGTACACGGAATCCATCCCCACAAAAAAAGATGGTGGTACCGAGGAAAAACCTGTTTGCCCATTGTTTAATGAAGGATCTTATCCTATGTAAAATGACAGAAAAAG
This sequence comes from Alnus glutinosa, assembly GCF_958979055.1. Lineage (NCBI taxonomy): Eukaryota > Viridiplantae > Streptophyta > Magnoliopsida > Fagales > Betulaceae > Alnus > Alnus glutinosa. The sequence goes on along the minus strand of NC_084891.1, from coordinate 7,363,906 downwards.
AAATCATCTAACTGACACAAAGTATGTGAGAAACTGTATACCAGAGCAATATTCTGTGAGCCAACATTCTTACAACAACTTGCAAGTTGTTTATTAATAGAGAATTACTTGTACTATAGGTAAAGTTTAAAATATGAAATGATATATATATATATATAGTGAGCCTGTAAAACACCACAATGTCATCGGCCATTACCTCAACAAGCACCCTTGCTCTCTTCTTCAATTTTGCACCAGGTTCATCTTTATCAAGCTTTCCTGAAGCCAAGCCAGTTTCCTTTCTCACTCTCTTGCCAGCAACTGGTTCAACCTCTTCCTCATCTGCATCCATTCCAACTGCATCATTAAACTCTTTTTTCTTATTCCAGATGGGATGGACACTTGAGCACATTTGATAATTCTCTCATGCACTTGTCCCATTATCATATACGCTAGTAAAACCAAAGGCCACAACTTATGCCTAACTAAAATTAAAAATATCCCGTGTAAACTGAAAATAGACAGGTTTTACATGGTACAAGTTAATACTCCCTTCGTCCAAATCTAAATGCCTCTTTTTATTGGTTTCATGACTTGATTTCAAATTGTACGACTATTAACAATATTGTCCTCTTCCTAAAATGTCCTTCACTTTAAATTAGAGATGAAATAACCTTTAATAAGAATCTTTAAGAAAAAAGGTGAGACTAATAGGAAATTGAAGATGGAAGAACTTCCACTTTTAAAAAGTGGACATATATTTACAACGTCCGAAAGAGACAAGTAAGACACTGAAATTGGAACAGGAGTATATTAATTATATATGTGCAACCACAGGTATGCATGAGGTAATAAAAAATTAAGTCAACATTAAAAAAATGCTCAACAATAAATATCTAGTGACACCTTTACCATTGTCATAATCCGCATGAGACTGAGTAATTGAAAAATCACCAAAATCTTCTATATCATCTTCCTCTTCAAGTTCATCATAACCCTAAACATATTCTATCTCAGCTTCCTGCTTATTCCAAGAACCAATCAAAGGGCATTTAATTATCTAAAAGTAGCATCTAAGTGAGCACAAAAGCAAATCACTTGTTTTTAAAACAATATTAATAAGTTCAAGAAAAAAGGATTTCACAAATTACCATCTCATCTTCATCTTCACTAACAGCCTGCCCCTCTTCAATATGAAGAACTTTGTTGTACTCTTTAACAGGATAGTTGTATATGTCACCATAAACTCCTTGCTGAAGGCGTTTCAAGAGTTCTTTTTTAATACTCTGCAGAAAAGCTAGAAAGTCTTAGTCAAGCTGTAGGGACAACACATAGTCATATACATCAATAGTATGAGCTCATGTATAACCTTATCCAGTGCTGCTGCCCTTTCGGCCTTCTCTTCACTTCTAGCCTCTCTTTTTTTCTCCTTCCTCGGTGTTGTCATTATTTTCTCCCTGTTAGGCAGCAGAAACAATTGCCAATACAACAGACCAAGTTAATGTGGGTTGACACTATTTAACCTATAAAGGTAACAACTACAACCCTTTTCAGCATCACAACACAGTCCAGGGTTGCCAATTCTGTGTACAAGTCCAATTAAAATTTTCACATTTTACTCCTTTCTTTCTGCTTTTATACTAAATATCTCACAGTGAATACTATTGACACAATACTCCCTTGAAAGAGTATTTGGCGACCTAGCCCTCTCTCTCTCTCTCTCTCCTTTCCTTCGCTAGCGGTGGCGCGTGTTGGCGCGTCCCGTTAGATTTTCGCTTAGGTTAGTCAGTTCTGCTGGGTTCTGGTTTTCTCAGAGTTTGCTCAGTGCTGGGTGGTTGTTGGCGGTTCTGAGGGTCCGGTTCGTAGGTATGTCGCCAGGGTTCTTCCTCTCCTAAATCTCGACGTTTGCCAAGGATGGAGCGGAGCTTCTCTGTGGAAGCCAAACGGTTTTCATTCTCGGCGAAGTCAGAAGGGTCGGTTCTCCGTTTGGAGGAGAGGAGAAAGGGGTTCTGCAAGGTCATTTTTTTGAGTCTTCAAGGATTAGCCTGGCTGTTGGCTACTATCGAGGAGGCTTCATCGAAAGACTTCGTCAGGTACTTACGGGAGGATGTGAAGGTTTTGATGGTTCGAGGGGAAGAGAACAAGTCTGGCCGATTCCTAGAGGTGACCGTCTTTGATGAGGGTGGTCGAAAAGGGGCTATTTGGCTCCCTGAAGGCCGTAAAGGTGGGGGCTGGGCTCGGGTTGCGGGTGAGCTGCGGAAGATGATCAACTTCCGGGACCGAAGGTTCAGTTGGTGGATTCTAAGACGTTTGCTTCTGAGGGGGAACAGTTAAGGGGTGCTTTGTCCGGTCGGCTGGGTGAAACTTGTACTTCTTATGCGGCCGTGGTTCAGGGGGAATCTATCTCTCATTTCAAGCTTAATGGGCCGCCGGTCTCGGACGTTGGGACGCGTGGTTTGGATTTGTTTCCCGAGTCGTGGTGTAGGGTGGCCGAAGACAGGAGAATGGCAGTGAATCGTTTCGATCTGGGGGTGAATCTGCACAGGTCGTCAGTGGGTTCCTCGCTTCCAGCATGTTCTCCAGGCTTCGCGGTTGATCCCGTGGACAAGGTTTTGAGTTTTTGTCCGCTGGGTAAGAACACTAGTGTCTCCCTCCCTATATTGGTTCCCTTCCCTATATATAGAGAAAATTTCAAAAAACTCACAAAAATCACCCCACAGTAAATACCCCAAATTTACATTTTTTGTTGGGTAGCTACAGTGCTACCCAATACATTGGGTAGCACTGTAGCTTCCCAATCACTTTTTTTAATGAAAAAAAATTCCTCTCTGACTCTCTCTGTCCTTCACGGCAAGGCTCTCTCCTCTCTCCCCCCACGTCTCCCACTTTCTTCTTCTTCTTTCTTTTGCCACCAAGGGGAGCAAGCCATGAAACTCCAATAGATTGAACAAAAGCCATCCTTGAACAACGGCTATAGCACCAGCTCATTCCCTTTCTTCTCGCGCACCCCAAAAATTCAAGTCATAAACACCGAAAGAAAAGATCAAGTCATAAACACCCAAAAAATTCAACCCAAAGAAAATCAGCATCAAACAACCCAATAACATCAACACCCGTAGACAGATTCGAGAAAGAGAGTTCAGAAAAGAAAAAGGATGAACTTAATAACATCAACACTTGCAGACATACTCCGATCCCCCAAATTCAAGAAGACCCAAAACCATAATCAAAGGCTTCAAAAATGTTCTCTCTATGGTTGGTGTCAAAGAGGAAGTTAAAGAGATGAAAATTTACAAAGAAAAAAAGCAAAAGAGACGAAGACAGTGGTTGGTGTCAAAGAGGAAGTGAAAGAGACGAAGAAAATTTACAAAGAAAAAAAGAGAAAGAGACGAAGACAGAGATGAGAGAGAGAAGTCAGGAGAAGGAAGACGATGGAGACTTGGAGAGAGAGATTGTGAGGAAAGAAAAGAAATAATAAAGAAAGAAAAAAGTAAAAGGAAAAATAATATTTTAATTGTTTAGGGTGAAATTAAGGGAAGTTATTGTGGAGTGTTTTTAAATAAGGAAGTAAAAAGTAGTTTTGTTCCTTAAATTTAGGAAAAATGGTTGAGTGTCTACTGCTAGTGCTCTAAAAAGAAGAGTCAGAAGACCCATGTCGTTCACTCTGCTCGAGGTGCGAAAGCAGGTCATTTGAATTCAAATCCAGGTTCGTGGGTACGGTTGCTCGTCAGTTTCAATGTGGCCATGGGCCGGGTTGCTAGGTCCGGTTGGTACGTCAAGCGGAAAGGGGTCCATTTGACTGTTTGAGCTGGTCCATACCGAAACTTAAAAACAAGTCAAATGTGCCTCGTTTTGAGGATACGGGTCTAGGGTTCTCGTTGGTTCCTGAAGCTGGTATGGAATGCTCTGTGGGGGTTGGGTCTATTGCCGGTCTTCAACAGCCGGAGGTGAAGGAGCCGGTTCCACGTATTGATCTCACTGTCTCCAAGGGACCTGCAAAACGGGCATCTTCTGGGTTCACTTTCTCTGCCTTTGGGTGCTCGGATTTGGATTCTAAGGGAAGCTCTGTTGGTTTTGCGCCACCGGTTGCTTTTGGCCTATCTGGGGAGCTGGTTTTTTACCTCTCTGGCTGCTTGTCTGATAAGAACCCACGACTAATTAAATAGAAATAGATAGATAATGACTCCTTTCCTACCCGAAAAGACCACAAATGAATTCAATTAGGACCGAATATAAATCAGAATGACAAATGTCAATACAATATTCAATACCCTCTTCTCCACATTCTAGATCCCATCTTATACTAGAGCTACGTAATTGAGAATAAAACTACCCACTAACATATTAACTACCCATGCACTAAATAACTACCCATGAATAACTGCAGCACACCACTACCCATGTCTAGATAGACTATCACGTGGCCATGAACTGCAACTGTTCAACTACCCACGTCTAGAGTCTTCCACGTTTCCATCATTGTCATCCGAACATGCGAAGGAAAGGATAGGTTTAGGTGGTGGAGTATGTTCCGTGTGGTTTTTGGGTTCTAGGTCTTTGGTTATTGTGGGTTTGGTTGGGTTTCATTAGTGTAGCTGTGAGTGCTCTTTGTGGGTTTCTTGATCCGGGTTTGCGTTTGTGGTTCTTTGGTTGTTGAGGGTTGGTTGGGTTTCTTTGTTTTTTTGGGGCTGTTTCGTTTTTGCTTTCTTGCTGGGTAATTCATTTGTATACTCCCGATGAATTTAGTGGCGCCTTATGCATTTGATAAAACTAGTTTATTACTTTAAAAAAAAAATATATATATATATATATATATATATATATATACTCTATTTCACACTACAAGTTACAACACCCAGCCCTCAATTCTGTGTCAACCAACCATCCTGGAGCAAATTTAAGTACTGAACACCGATAATGCATTACCAACCTAAGATCTAGATCCTTGCAAATCTAATTGCTTTGGTCACTAAGTGAACCTAACTTTTTATGCTAATTAATTACTGGTTCTCATTGCATAAAGGGATCCTATGGCAAATTTATCAAAAGAATTATTCATAGAATATTTTGATGAAAGAGAAATTGATCTATTATTGAAACCCATAGGCAAATCTGGATTAGGCAACGCACCACTTTATGCTTATAGTTGGGAGGTAAGGAAAGCATAGTTTTAAGATGAATTACCCAATTGGCTGTATAGCCACGAGTACCACACCCTCCAACCATTCATACAAGGGGAGGAAGTGTCATAGAGCTAAAGCTAACTGGAAAAAAAACATAAGTCTTCAAAGATCAATGTAAGATCCTAACATTCGAACGTCTGCCATACTCCATGCCCTCAAATTTTCTGGCTCATGTTCTTTTCTTTTTCTTTTCTTTTTTTTTTTTTTCAAAAAAAAAACAAAACAAAACAAAAAAACAAATAAATAAGTAACACGTTCTCTTTAAAACGCAACCAATAGTGGTTCTCGTTATAACATCATTGATCTCCCAAAAGTAACCAAGTAGTTTTTTTTTTTTTTTTGATAAATAAGTAAAAGTTTATTGACAAGTAGTGTACCAAAGACAATCTTGTAGCACATCAGAAAACATTATACGCACATGAGTAAGCATTTCTGGTAGTTCAATAAAAACAAATGCAAGCAAGAGTAAAAATGTGCTATGCAGCCAAAATAGAAAACAAATAAATCACAAAAAGAAATGTAGCTAACCATCCTTTCATCGAACACTCAGCAAGTAATATAATTTGAAAAGGCGGTGGCAAACTTCATACTAAATGCAACCAACCAGTACAATAAAGTCACTTAAAGACCAACAACCATAATCGAACAACCACTGAATATTTGGGTGGAATAAACCGATAACACAAAGTTCATCCAATTCAAAGAATATCATCATCGCAACAAACTATCATGACAAAAGCTAACAAAGACAACAATATGTATTGGCGACAAACCTTCAGGTGAGCAGCAGCCTTTTCCTTGTCAGTGAAAACTCCAGTGGACTCCACAATGAACTCAGCTCCAGTCTCGCCCAAGGGATCTCCTCCAGGTTCCTACAAATTACGCAAATCACATTACCAGAACAACCCAGCAACACATTTACTCAAATATAACATATATCCTCACAGCCGTATGTCGATTGCAACTATAATTGTGGAGTAAAATCAAACAATAGGTATAATACCTGACACCAAACACAGTGACGGGCTTCTTGCCAAAGAGAAGGGTCTTCGAGTCCTTAACCTTGACTTCATGATGCTTCCACTGACCGTGAACTGTATGAAAGAGTAGGTCAAGGTATAAAAGGAGAGGTGAGCCCATAGATAGAAATCATGGGCTCATAAAATTCCCAAACATAGAAATCTTATACTGCTTCATAAAATTCCCATCCTTTCTTAACGCACACCCAAACTCAACATAGGAACCCAAATTCACAATTTTCTTGGCAAGTAGCTCAGTACAATATATATATATATATGATGCTCATCATGCCCATCAAAATGATAAGCTCAGGCCAGCACATACATACTTTTCCTTACACAAACACGAAGTTCGTTAGTGTAATGTTGGAGACATGCTTGGTTCCCTGTGTTATGTATCACTATAATAGTTAACATTATAATTTTAATATCATACATATATTATATAATTGAATAGGTTTAATATCTAGATTATTGGACAAGTATATATTGAATTTTTTAAACAAATAAAGTAAAACTATAAAATTGAGTAAACAATAAATATGATATATCAAAAGAAAACGAAAAAGAATTAATTTAGATAGCACACATATGTTGTTACTTCACATCAAAGGGTATTTGAAAATATATAGCACATTCATGTTCATGGTGTTTATCTCAACCAACCTATAGGTACATAAAATTATAGCGGAGCACCCTAACAATGTTTCCCTGGAATTTCTGTCAAGGACTGATAATTTTATTAAAAAGAAATGTCTGTCATTATGTTACAAATTGGGGTACACGGAATCCATCCCCACAAAAAAAGATAGTGGTACCGAGGAAAAACCTGTTTGCCCATTGTTTAATGAAGGATCTTATCCTATGTAAAATGACAGAAAAAGAAATCATCTAACTGACACAAAGTATGTGAGAAACTGTTTACCAGAGCAATATTCTGTGAGCCAACATTCTTACAACAAGTTGCAAGTTGTTTATTAATAGAGAATTACTTGTACTATAGGTAAAGTTTAAAATATGAAATGATATATATATATATATATATATATATATATATATATATATGTATATATATATAGTGAGCCTGTAAAACACCACAATGTCATCGGCCATTACCTCAACAAGCACCCTTGCTCTCTTCTTCAATTTTGCACCAGGTTCATCTTTATCAAGCTTTCCTGAAGCCAAGCCAGTTTCCTTTCTCACTCTCTTGCCAGCAACTGGTTCAACCTCTTCCTCATCTGCATCCATTCCAACTGCATCATTAAACTCTTTTTTCTTATTCCAGATGGGATGGACACTTGAGCACATTTGATAATTCTCTCATGCACTCGTCCCATTATCATATACGCTAGTAAAACCAAAGGCCACAACTTATGCCTAACTAAAATTAAAAATATCCCGTGTAAACTGAAAATAGACAGGTTTTACATGGTACAAGTTAATACTCCCTTCGTCCAAATCTAAATGCCTCTTTTTATTGGTTTCATGACTTGATTTCAAATTGTACGACTATTAACAATATTGTCCTCTTCCTAAAATGTCCTTCACTTTAAATTAGAGATGAAATAACCTTTAATAAGAATCTTTAAGAAAAAAGGTGAGACTAATAGGAAATTGAAGATGGAAGAACTTCCACTTTTAAAAAGTGGACATATATTTTACAACGTCCGAAAGAGACAAGTAAGACACTGAAATTGAAACAGGAGTATATTAATTATATATGTGCAACCACAGGTAAGCATGAGGTAATAAAAAATTAAGTCAACATTAAAAAAATGCTCAACAATAAATATCTAGTGACACCTTTACCATTGTCATAATCCGCATGAGACTGAGTAATTGAAAAATCACCAAAATCTTCTATATCATCTTCCTCTTCAAGTTCATCATAACCCTAAACATATTCTATCTCAGCTTCCTGCTTATTCCAAGAACCAATCAAAGGGCATTTAATTATCTAAAAGTAGCATCTAAGTGAGCACAAAAGCAAATCACTTGTTTTTAAAACAATATTAATAAGTTCAAGAAAAAAGGATTTCACAAATTACCATCTCATCTTCATCTTCACTAACAGCCTGCCCCTCTTCAATATGAAGAACTTTGTTGTACTCTTTAACAGGATAGTTGTATATGTCACCATAAACTCCATGCTGAAGGCATTTCAAGAGTTCTTTTTCAATACTCTGCAGAAAAGCTAGAAAGTCTTGGTCAAGCTGTAGGGACAACACATAGTCATATACATCAATAGTATGAGCTCATGTATAACCTTATCCAGTGCTGCTGCCCTTTCGGCCTTCTCTTCACTTCTAGCCTCTCTTTTTTTCTCCTTCCTCGGTGTTGTCATTATTTTCTCCCTGTTAGGCAGCAGAAACAATTGCCAATAGAACAGACCAAGTTAATGTGGGTTGACACTATTTAACCTATAAAGGTAACAACTACAACCCTCTTCAGCATCACAACACAGTCCAGGGTTGCCAATTCTGTGTACAAGTCCAATTAAAATTTTCACATTTTACTCCTTTCTTTCTGCTTTTATACTAAATATCTCACAGTGAATACTATTGACACAATACTCCCTTGAAAGAGTATTTGGCGACCTAGCCCTCTCTCTCTCTCTCTCTCTCTCTCTCTCTCTCTCTCTCTCTCTCTCTCTCTCTCTCTCTCTCTCTCTCTCTCTCTCCTTTCCTTCACTAGCGGTGGCGCGTGTTGGCGCGTCCCGTTAGATTTTCGCTTAGGTTAGTCGGTTCTGCTGGGTTCTGGTTTTCTCAGAGTTTGCTCGGTGCTGGGTGGTGGTTGGCGGTTCTGAGGGTCCGGTTCGTAGGTATGTCGCCAGGGTTCTTCCTCTCCTAAATCTCGACGTTTGCCAAGGATGGAGCGGAGCTTCTCTGTGGAAGCCAAACAGTTTTCATTCCTGGTGAAGTCAGAAGGGTCGGTTCTCAGTTTGGAGGAGAGGAGAAAGGGGTTCCGTGGGGTCATTTTTTTGAGTCTTCAAGGATTAGCCTGGCTGTTGGCTACTGTCGAGGAGGCTTCATCGAAAGACTTCGTCAGGTACTTACGGGAGGATGTGAAGGTTTTGATGGTTCGAGGGGGAGAGAACAAGTCCGGCCGGTTCCTAGAGGTGACCATCTTTGATGAGGGTGGTTGAAAAGGGGCTATTTGGCTCCCTGAAGGCCGTAAAGGTGGGGGCTGGGCTCGGGTTACGGGTGAGCTGCGGAAGATGATCAACTTCCGGGACCTAAGGTTCGGTTGGTGGATTTTGAGATGTTTGCTTCCGAGGGAAAACAGTTAAGGGGTGCTTCGTCCGGTCGGCTGGGTGAAACTTGTCCTTCTTATGCGACGGTGGTTCGGGGGGAATCTATCTCTCATTTCAAGCTTAATGGGCTGCCGGTCTCGGACGTTGAGATGCGTGGTTTGGATTTGTTTCCCGAGTCGTGGTGTAGGGTGGCCGAAGACAGGAGAATGGCGGTGAATCGTTTCGATCTAGGGGTGAATCTGCACAGGTCGTCAGTGGGTTCCTCGCTTCTAGCATGTTCTCCAGGCTTCGCGGTTGATCCCGTGGACAAGGTTTTGAATTGTTGTTCGCTAGGTAAGAACACTAGTGTCTCCCTCCCTATATTGGTTCCCTTCCCTATATATAGGGAAAATTTCAAAAAACTCACAAAAATCACCTCACAATAGATACCCCAAATTTACATTTTTTGTTGGGTAGCTACAGTGCTACCCAATACATTGGGTAGCACTGTAGCTTCCCAATCACTTTTTTTAATGAAAAAAAATCCGTCTTTGACTCTCTCTGTCCTTCACGGCAAGGCTCTCTCCCCTCACGTCTCCCACTTTCTTCTTCTTCTTTCTTTTGCCACCGAGGGGAGCAAGCCATGAAACTCCAATAGATTGAACAAAAGCCATTCTTGAACAACGGCTATAGCACCAGCTCATTCCCTTTCTTCTCACGCACCCCAAAAATTCAAGTCATAAACACCGAAAGAATAGATCAAGTCATAAACACCCCAAAATTCAACCCAAAGAAAATCAGCATCAAACAACCCAATAACATCAACACCCGTAGACAGATTCGAAAAAGAGAGTTAAGAAAAGAAAAAGGATGAACTGAATAACACCAACACCTGCAAACAGACTCCGATCCCCCAAATTCAAGAAGACCCAAAACCATAATCAAAGGCTTCAAAAATGTTCTCTCTACGGTTGGTGTCAAAGAGGAAGTTAAAGAGATGAAAATTTACAAAGAAAAAAAGAGAAAGAGACGAAGACAGAGATGAGAGAGAGAAGCCAGGAGAAGGAAGACGATGGAGACTTGGAGAGAGAGATTGTGAGGAAAGAAAAGAAATAATAAAGAAAGAAAAAAGTAAAAGCAAAAATAATATTTTAATTGTTTAGGGTCAAATTAAGGGAAGTTATTGTGGAGTGTTTTTAAATAAGGAAGTAAAAAGTAGTTTTGTTCCTTAAATTTAGGAAAAATGGTTGGGTGTCTACTGCTAGTGCTCTAAGAAGAAGAGTCAGAAGACCCATGTCGTTCACTCTGCTCGAGGTGCGAAAGCATGTCATTTGAATTCAAATCCAGGTTCGTGGGTACGGTTGCACGTCAGTTTTAATGTGGCCATGGGCTGGGTTGCTAGGTCCGGTTGGTGCGTCAAGCAGAAAGGGGTCCGTTTGACTGTTTGAGCTGGTCCATACCGAAACTTAAAAACAAGTCAAATGTGCCTCGTTTTGAGGATACGGGTCTAGGGTTCTCGTTGGTTCCTGAAGCTGGTATGGAATGCTCTGTGGGAGTTGGGTCTATTGCCGGTCTTCAACAGCCGGAGGTGAAGGAGCCAATTCCACGTACTGATCTCACTGTCTCCAAGGGACCAGCAAAACGGGCGTCTTCTGGGTTCACTTTCTCTGCCTTTGGGTGCTCGGATTTGGATTCTAAGGGGAGCTCTGTTGGTTTTGCGCCGCCGGTTGCTTTTGGCCTATCTGGGGAGCTGGTTTTTTACCTCCCTGGCTGCTTGTCTGATAAGAACCCACGACTAATTAAATAGAAATAGATAGATAATGACTCCTTTCCTACCCGAAAAGACCACAAATGAATTCAATTAGGACCGAATATAAATCAGAATGACAAATGTCAATACAATATTCAATACCCTCTTCTCCACATTCTAGATCCCATCTTATACTAGAGCTACGTAATTGAGAATAAAACTACCCACTAACATATTAACTACCCATGCACTAAATAACTACCCATGAATAACTGCAGCACACCACTACCCATGTCTAGATAGTCTATCACGTGGCCATGAACTGCAACTGTTCAACTACCCACGTCTAGAGTCCTCCACGTTTCCATCATTGTCATCCGGACATGCGAAGGAAAGGATAGGTTTAGGTGGTGGAGTATGTTCCGTGTGGTTTTTGGGTTCTAGGTCTTTGGTTATTGTGGGTTTGGTTGGGTTTCGTTAGTGTAGCTGTGAGTGCTCTTTGTGGGTTTCTTGATCCGGGTTTGCGTTTGTGGTTCTTTGGTTGTTGAGGGTTGGTTGGGTTTCTTTGTTTTTTTGGGGCTGTTTCGTTTTTGCTTTCTTGCTGAGTAATTCATCTGTATACTCCCGATGAATTTAGTGGCGCCTTATGCATTTGATAAAACTAGTTTATTACTTTTAAAAATATATATATATATATATACTCTATTTCACACTACAAGTTACAACACCCAGCCCTCAATTCTGTGTCAACCAACCATCCTGGAGCAAATTTAAGTACTGAACACCGATAATGCATTACCAACCTAAGATCTAGATCCTTGCAAATCTAATTGCTTTGGTCACTAAGTGAACCTAACTTTTTATGCTAATTAATTACTGGTTCTCATTGCATAAAGGGATCCTATGGCAAATTTATCAAAAGAATTATTCATAGAATATTTTGATGAAAGAGAAATTGATCTATTATTGAAACCCATAGGCAAATCTGGATTAGGCAACGCACCACTTTATGCTTATAGTTGGGAGGTAAGGAAAGCATAGTTTTAAGATGAATTACCCAATTGGCTGTATAGCCACGAGTACCACACCCTCCAACCATTCATACAAGGGGAGGAAGTGTCATAGAGCTAAAGCTAACTGGAAAAAAAACATAATTCTTCAAAGATCAATGTAAGATCCTAACATTCGAACGTCTGCCATACTCCAAGCCCTCAAATTTTCTGGCTCATGTTCTTTTCTTTTTCTTTTCTTTTTTTTCTTTTTTTTTTTTTCAAAAAAAAAACAAAACAAAACAAAAAAACAAATAAATAAGTAACACGTTCTCTTTAAAACGCAACCAATAGTGGTTCTCGTTATAACATCATTGATCTCCCAAAAGTAACCAAGTAGTTTTTTTTTTTTTTTTTGATAAATAAGTAAAAGTTTATTGACAAGTAGTGTACCAAAGACAATCTTGTAGCACATCAGAAAACATTATACGCACATGAGTAACCATTAATAAAAACAAATGCAAGCAAGAGTAAAAATGAACCTTGTTTTCAAAGCAAGCTTCATCATGCATATCCGCATTTGAGTCATCTTGGTTAATCGTTACTTTGTTTTGTGCACAAGAAAACTTAGGCCAATACATCTGTCAAATCAAAAGCTAGTGCAAATTAACCTTTCTAGAACTGATGAGCAAAATCATATCTTATCAAATAATCTTAAAGTTCAAATATATATATATATAATTGTTCAATACCAGGTTTTTGTCTATAATCTCAAGTGCCTTCTCATAATTCCTGGGCAACTTAACTCTCTCCCACAATTCTATCACACTCATCATTCGTTAATATATACAAATATTAATTGACATGTGACAGCAACTCAATTCACAAATACAAATACCAATGCACAGATAAGCAGCCTAAGATCCACCAAGATCAACCAAAGCTGTGCTTTTGATGTGGGAGAAAATCTAAACCATTCTTTTGAATATGGGAGAAAATCTAAACCTCAAACCATTCTCAGAACCCAAAAAACCAAAAGAGTGATATGAAAGTAAGAATAAGATTTACCACGCCTCCTTCGGCTTCCTGTTCATTGGCAAGGTCTTGAAAAAACCAGACAGCACTCCCATCGTCTCCAACATCATGCTTGAACTCTAAGAACTCGAAGATCAGGCTCTCGTCCCGGGTAGGGTCCACATACACCTCCTTTAACCCATCACAAAACACTTATGTAAGAAAACGATTCAGACCATTCCAGAAATAACAAAGCACAACTATACATTCTAACATATAGTACATTTCAACTCTCTAATCACGCAAAACACATAATTGCACACATACACAAACCATGTATAGAGAGTAGAGAACTACACCGACATTGTCTTAATCGCTTCCGAGAACCAAAGCCAGAGCGCTTTGAACTGTTGCAAGTCTTTACGAAAGAAAATGAGCAGAGGGAAACAAAACGCACGATTTCTTGATGTGTTTGGTAGAAGAAATCGTCCTTGGGTATGGTTGGTGTCAGAGTAGAAGAAAATTCACAGCCTGAGCCAAACCCATTTGCTCTCTGTCGAGGGAGAAGAAGAATCAAGAAGATTCGAGAAAAAAGAAAAAAACAAAAACAAAATTACCAAAAAAACCGCAAAAGATTTGATTCATGTAAAGTCAACAAAGGGAAAAAAGTAAATTCATCAGGTAACCAAAAAAGTCAAACGACAAAAAAGACCCCTGAGAAAAAAAAAAATAAAAAATCCTTTAACAACCAAAAGGATTCTAAAGTAATTTCAATCAAAAAGACCAAAAACCCCATATTATTTTTTCAAGTCAAAGGATTTAGAGGCACAACAGGTAAAACTAATAGGCGACTGAAAAGACCAAAACATTCCCTATAAAAACAAATTTAGAGGGTAAAAAAGTAATTTTGATTAAAAAGACAAAAATATCCCGCAGATTTCTTTACCAGCTGAAGGATAACAGGGGCAAAATAGTAATTTTAAAATCTAAGGAAATAAACAAATAAATATATATATATATATTTATTTATTTATTTATATATATATATATATTTGCTTGATTTAGGTCCACCGAAGAAAAGAGAAGGGCAAACAAGCACCATCAAAGAAAATAACACTGTGCACACGTTCAAAGAAAAAATGGATAATTGCACTACTAGTCAGTGTAGTCACTGAAGTATACCATAAATCTCTATAGCTTAAAATGTTCATGAGAGGCTCTTATGGTAAATTATAATTACAAATCGATCCCTAGAGTTAAATTCCGTTAAAATTTTTGACAGATTTTGTTAAATGTCACATCAGCGCCACATCAAACCAATAAAATTGCGACACATGTCTATCTTAATAAATAAAAAATTATTAAAAAATAAATAAAAAAAATTATTTAAAAAAAAAAAAAAAAAAAAAAAAAAAGGGAAGGGGTGGCCTTTGGGGGTGGCTGCGAGTGGCCTAGGGGTGGCCCGATGGCCACGCGTGGCCACACCCATTGGTTGGGGGCGGCCCAGCCACCCCTTCATTTTTTTGTTTTTTTTTTTGTTTTTTGAATTTGAATTTGAATTTTTTTTAAAAAAAAAAATTATTTATTTTTTTATTAAGATGGACACGTGTCGCCATTTTATTGGTTTGATGTGGCAGTTAACAAAATATGTCAAAAAATTTAACGGAATTTGACTCTAGTAATCGATTTGTAATTATAGTTTACCACAAGGACCACCCATAAACTTTTTGAACCATAGAGAGTGATTTGTAATTATGGCATACCCCAATAACCAATGGTGCAATTATTCCAAGAAAAAATTACTGTGCAAACTTCTTTGACACTTTTTATAATATTCTAAAGTATAGATATATATACTTTAAGTAAATATACTCTAAAGATAGATATCATGGACGGGCTAGAATTTATAATTAGTGAGGCTTTTTTTTTTATCAATATCCATTTTAAACATTTTTCTTCACTCTAATTATATGTTTTTTTTTCTAAGCAAAATAGCAGTGGGGAGACCAACTGTAATTATTTGATTTAGACTTGTTCATAGTAGTACCTACTCGCTGGGAGCTGCACAAGAGGAACCTAGACGATGGGAACTGCAGGCGCTCCCTTAAGTCCAATTGAGCCATAACCTGACATAATCCATTAGGACATCTATGGGAACCAGAGTGGTTTAGACTAATCAGACGTAAAAATATATGATTCGAACCCATGCTCTAATGTGTACCTTAAAACTTCTAAAAAAAAAAAAGAAAAAGAAAAAAAAAAAGAAAAAAAAAAAGATTAGGCAATTGAATCACCACCCTAGATGGTCTTTACTCTCATTATTGTTTATTTACTTCTCCTTCTATCGCATCAAGTTAAAGACACGGACACAACTATTCCAAGTCGCTAAGACTAAACCATTGTACTATTTTATGTTTTTTTATGAAATAGTGTTACGTTTCTTTTAACAAAAACTTAAATTAATATTAGGCAAATGAAAGGATACTAGTCCATTTAAAGGAACATACATGCACAAATTTATTAAGAATTTTACTCTAGAATTTAATAGGTAAAGAGAAGGTTTTAGACCTGAACTATTAGTATTAAATCTCCCTTAGACTTTTGGTTATATTTATCCATCAACCTTAAACAATTGAAGCCAACCAGAGTTCCGGTTAAGAAGATCAAGAAGAATAACAATTGGGTTACTTGCTGTAATTCAAAAGTGTGATGCTTGCAAAGGTTTTGTGAGTATTAACATTTTGTAATTCGTTGATTTTTAGTTATTGAATTGATTTTTTGGGTTGGCTAGTGCGAAGTGGTTTTTCTCTTTGAGTTCAGAGAGTTTCTACTTTACTACCAAATATATCTGTCAATTGCTTTATTACTTTCCATTTCTGATGATTGTTTGTTTGTGGTTGATTAAATTTTTAATTCCGCATTATATTATCATACACCTATTCAACTCTCTTTTTAGGTGTTGTTTGGAGTCTGGTTTAATTTATATTTTCAATGATAAAAAAGCGCAATTTGAAAAGCATGTAAGGAAAATGGGTGAATTCAACAACTTAATAAATACACACAGAACAAAACGTTGAAACATATAAATATAATTTAATGGAAATTTGAGTCACAAATAGGCCAATATTCGAAATATAACAAATACCTTTAAGTGCAATAATAACCTTTACAAGACAAAAGATATTGAGTAATTTTTTTTTTTTTTTTTTTTTTTTTTTTTGACATGTCCACATAAGAGGAGGAATGGAGATTCTAACTAATGACCTCCACTTAATGAGCCGTGGTCCCAGCCGATTGAGCTACCTCTTGAGGACTAAATTGAGTAATTCTAAATGTCATATAAATGTCAATCAAGTGTTCATCAAATAATGAGGTAGCTTTTAAAATCACCATTTGATCAAATTCATCATTTGATCAATCACACGTTCAATGGTGATTTTAAAAGCTACCTCATTATTTAATGGACACTTAATGTCATATAAATATCCATCAAGTGTCCATCAAATAATGCCGTGGCTTTTAAAATCACAATTTGATCGAATTTACAATTTGATTAATCGCACGTCCAACGGTGATTTTAAAAGACACTTCATTATTTGATGCACACTTGATGAACATTTATATGACATTTATAATTACTCCTTTTGTAAGTAACCAAGGTGGAGTTATGTATTCTCAATTGCACAATATTTAAGTCATCAGTAAATCCATAACAATAGTTCTACAATCTCATGTTTTATCTCTATGAACTAACACCACATGGAATAAAGTTTTTCTTCCTTCTCGTTTTCTCTCTGAAAAACAAGAAGTGAAGCTGTCGGTCTCTAGTCCTTTCAAGGGCTTGGAGTTTTTTATAATTTTGTCCTCTCGTAAGGTGGAGTCCTGGTTATCGGATACTTCTCGGGAATGGCGGATGAACTTACGGCCATGTGGGGAAATTTCTCGTTGCTGGAGGAGGAAAACTTGGGGGTCTCTGTGGAATCCACAGAGATGGTGCCCTTGGAGTCCCGTGGGAAGGATTGTCTCGTGGGAAAGTTGATATCGGACAGAATTGTTCCGAAGGAGTTTTTGCGAGTTCCTTTGATAAGGGCCTGGAGGCCGAAAGGAATTGTCAAATTCAGTATGCTTGGGGAGAATAAATTTGTTGTGGAGTTTGAAGTTTCGGGGGACAAAGCAAGAGTTATGGCTGGGAGACCTTGGCTATTTGATGGCTATTTAGTGTCGTTGGCAGATTTTGATGGGTTAAGGCCACCGTCTGAGTGGAGTTTCGACCATGAATCCTTCTGGGTTCGGATGTACAACCCTCCTTTAGCTTGTATGGGGAAGGCTATGGGGTGGAAGATTGGATCAACAGTGGGGAAGGTTGAGGAGGTAGACGTAGATGATGAAGAAGCTGGGTGGGGGGAATATCTAAGAGTGAAAATAAATATGGATCTTTCAAAGCCTTTGGCTCGAGGTCGATTACTCCATCTCCAATCTGGGTCTACGTGGGTTGGCTTCAAATATGAGAAGCTTCCGAAATTCTGTTTCCAATGTGGAGTTATTTGTCATGGGCGCCATGGTTGTATAAGAATTGGAGAGAAAATGCAAGGATCAAAATGGGGAGAGACACCATATGGTCATTGGTTGAGGGCAAATTTCCCGATGAGAAAGGGACTAGGTGGTGGTTTCAATATACTCAGAACTGAAGAAGGGAAGTTAGACAAGGAAGGTTCTCACCATGAAGACGCTTGTTCCGGCACCAGAAAACGACCGGCGACAAATCAGAAGGCTGACTCTCTGTCATCAGAAGGTGATGAGTCAACAGGAGCGGCGTCCATGCATACGTTTCGGAATTCAAATCCATTGATTACAGAGAAGGCTAATATGGAAACCACGCCTACGTTACGGAGCAATAATGAAGGGCAACAAATGAAGAATGAAAACTGGCGTGGAAATGTTAGGAAGGAAACACGTAATAAAGGAAAGAAGGCACGAGTTGGGGGAAAGGAATTAAAGACAACGGTTTGGAAGGCTGTCGAAAAAGACGTTTCCAATCATTCAGAACAGCTAGGATCCCGGGATCAGCATAGTAAAAATGTTTCTATGGGAAACATGGGTTCGGCTGCCACTTACCCAAATCAGTCAGTGCCTAAGACAAGCGTTTCTGTATAAGAAAAAGGGGAGACAAGTGGCAAAACACCTTCTAAATATCTGGGCCAATGGGACGCGACTTTGGGCTGCATGGTATGGGAATTTGTTGAGGAGGAGCTTTTGGACTTGGCCAAAGATCCAATAACAGGTAATTACTTTCCACGTGTTGTCAAGCCTAAAGTGAACTTATCCACTACAGCTCCTAAAAGTGGATTATCACCATCTACCTCGAAGGTTCTGGCAAACTCGGGGCCTCCAAAAACAGAGTTTAAGCAGAACGTTACTACGCCTGGTGTTTACACTCGGTGGAAGAAATGTGCTCGCCAGCTTCAGTCAAGCAATAATCAGGCATGTTTTGATGGCCCAGTGGAAGGAAAACAGAAGGCACAAACTCGAGCTTCTGGGGGGGATGATCATCCTTCAAAGAAGGGCAGGAAAATGGTGGAGGTGGGACAAACGCCCTCCTTGAGGGTCCAGGCGGTGGCTGCGAATCAGCCCCACCTCTCCAAATGATCATTCTAAGTTGGAACTGCCGGGGGCTTGGGAACCCCCGGGCAGTTCGTACTCTCACCCACCTGGTGAGAATTAAGAAACCCGAGTTGGTTTTCATTATGGAAACCAAACTAGTGAGTCAAAAGGCAGATTTTTTGAAGAATAAACTGGGGTACTCAAATTTCTTTGTGGTAGACAGTAAAGGAAGAAGTGGGGGATTGATTTTGCTCTGGAATTCTTCGGTTAAGGTGGAGATTCAAAATTACAGTTGCCGACATATTAACGCTGTCATTCAGCGTAGAGCAGGGGAGATGTGTTGGAAGTTGACTGGTTTTTATGGCCACCCAGTGACTGCTCGTCGTCCTGAGGCATGGGCTCTGCTTCGCCATTTATCACTATTATAACCAACGCCGTGGTTATGTTTGGGGGACTTCAACGAAATACTGTCGAATGGGGAAAATTTGAGTGGTCCTCCTAGGCCATATTCCCAAATGGCAAGCTTTCAAAGAGCTCTAGAAGATAGTGGACTAAATGATCTGGGTTTCTGTGGCCCTCAATTCACGTGGTGCAATGATCGGAGTGGTGAAGAATTCACCTGTGAACGCCTGGATCGAGTGCTGGCTAATCATCAATGGTCCCAGTTTTTCAATGTGGTTAATGTAGAAGTGCTGCCCAGACACTGCTCGGACCATAATCCTCTGTTGGTTACACTCTCAAGGTCGCAGGATATTAAATGGCAGAAATCTCGTTTGTTTAGATTCGAAGCAGGTTGGGTGAAACACAAAGAACACAAGGAGCTAATCAAACAGGCCTGGGGTCTCAATCAAAACCATCCAAATCAGTGGAGGGTGCTTCAGTCAAAGCTCCATGGTTGCAGGAAAACTCTTCAGGTATGGGTCAGGAAACAGAAATCTGACACTGCTGTCCAGGTGCAAAACAAGTTTGCGGAACTCCGAGCCTTACAAGCTCAGGATCCTCCGGCACTGTCTGAAGAAGAAGCCCCGGTTAAAGCAGCACTGAATGATCTGTTAGCAGAGGAAGAGTTGAAATGGAAGCAGCGTGCTAAGGTATCCTGGCTTAGAGAGGGAGACAGAAACACAAAGTACTTCCATATGTGTGCCAACCAAAGAAAGAGGAAAAATCAGATAGTGGAGATAAAAGACAAGCAGGGAACTCACTGCTCTTCCCAGAGGGACATTGAGCAGGCTTTTATTCATTATTTTCAGGAACTCTTTCTAGCAGGGGATGCTGTGGACGTGGAACCAAGTGTAGAAGCTTTGGAGTGCAAGGTGACACCTGAAATGAACCAAAAGTTGCTAGCTGAATTCACGGTGGAGGAGATCACAAAGGCTCTTAATCAAATGGCTCCAACCAAGGCCCCGGGTCCAGATGGTTTCTCAGCTAGTTTCTATCAACAGAATTGGAGCACCATTCATGGAGAGGTCTGTAAGGCAATTTTACATTTCCTGAATTTTGGTGTACTGGATGAACATATAAATTCTACTTACATAGCTCTAGTGCCAAAAATTGGTTCACCTGTTAGTGTGACAGATTTTCGACCTATTAGTCTATGTAATGTCATCTATAAGCTTATCTCTAAAATTCTAGCGAACCATTTAAAGTCTATTCTTCCAGATATCATATCCTATACGCAGAGTGCATTCATCCCGGGGCGTTTGATTACTGACAACATCATCGCAGCTTATGAGACCCTGCACTCAATGCAAAATCGTATGTGGCATAAGACCGGTTTCATGGGGCTAAAACTAGATATGAGCAAGGCCTATGATAGGGTGGAGTGGAAATTTTTGGAGACAGCTATGCAAAGGATGGGGTTTGCAAGCAGATGGATTGAACTGATTATGGCTTGTGTGACCACGGTTTCCTATTCAGTGCTTGTAAATGGAAATCCGGTAAGCTGTTTCAAACCATCGAGAGGACTCCGTCAGGGCGACCCAATATCACCCTATTTGTTCTTATTGTGCGCTGAGACGTTGAGCTCTTTACTTTTTAAAGCGGAGAATAAGGGCTTCATCACAGGTGTGCCTACGTCTCCAAGAGGGCCTCGATTAAGCCATTTGTTTTTCGCAGATGATAGCTTGTTGTTCTGTAAAGCTAACTTGGTAGAATGGCGAAGGCTCATCAAAATATTAGGAGTCTATGAGGCTGGATCGGGGCAGAAGATGAACTTGCAAAAGACCTCTTTGTTTTTTAGTAGGAATACTACCTTAGCCCGAAAAGAAGAGATTGTTCGCCTCTCAGGGATATCGGAGGCCAGCCGCCTAGATACTTATTTGGGCGTACCAGTGTGGATTGGCAAAAACAAAGGTCAAGCTTTTAAAGAGATTGTGGAGAGGGTAAGGAAAAAACTTTCGGATTGGAAGGTAAAGTTTCTATCACAAGCCGGGAAGGAAATTTTGTTGAAGGCAGTGGTACAAGCAATACCTACCTATGCAATGAGTGTTTTTCAACTTCCAAACTCTCTTTGCTTGGAGCTGAACCGGATGATGCAAAACTTTTGGTGGGGACATATGGAGAAATCATCCAAAATCCATTGGTGCAATTGGGAGAAGCTAGGGAAGTCAAAGGCTACGGGGGGTCTTGGATTTAGAGATCTTAGGCTTTTCAATAAAGCCTTACTTGCTAAACAAGGGTGGAGGCTCCTTACACAAACTTCTTCAATCACGGCTCAGATTCTAAAGGCAAAGTATTTCCGGTTTTCAAACTTTTTGGAGTCTAATTTGGGAAACCGGCCGTCTTTTATTTGGAGGAGTATTTTTGGAGCTAGAGAGCTGTTAAAAGAAGGGCTGATTTGGAGGGTGGGAGATGGTAGAAGTATCAAAATTTGGGGTGACCGTTGGCTGCCAACACCGATAACCCATGCTGTCCAAACTCCTCTAAATAGTATGGAGGACACCTCAATGGTTGAAAAGTTTATTGATAAGGAGCAATCGGGTTGGAACTCTACCTTGGTGCGGCTTATTTTCTCTCCAGATGAAGCTGAAGTAATCCTAAACATCCCTTTGAGCCCTCTCTACCCTCCGGATAGGATCATTTGGAAAAGTACAAAGGATGGAGCTTTCTCAGTCCGTAGTGCCTACCATTTGGGGGTGGAATTACAGGCATCCAACAAAGGACAAAGTTCCTATGCAGCCCAAGAAAATGACGTTTGGAAATCCCTTTGGTCACTTCATGTTTCAAACCCGGTCAAAGTTTTTCTCTGGAGGGCTTGCAATAACCTCTTGCCTACAAAGTTGAATTTAAAGCATAAAAAGGTGGTTGAGGATGCTCTATGTCCTATTTGTGGTAGGGAAGAGGAAGACACAGCCCATGTGTTGTGGAGCTGTCCGGGAGCCCAAGACGTTTGGGGAGGAGATGCTTCAAACTTTCAAAAATGTGATTGGGACGGAAACAGCTTCAAACATTTGCTAAGGTATGTTATATCTAAATTTGAGAAGGAAAAGGTGGAGCTTTTTGCTATGGTTGCTAGGGGAGTGTGGTTTCGCAGGAACAAATGGTTGTTTGAGGCGAACTTTATTCACCCAAATGAAGTATATAAATCGGCAGTGGTGTATCTGGACGAGTTTCGGTCTTGCAATAATAATCCACCTATTACGGATGATCGGGATTTTGGTGAAACAAATGGCGTCCAAATTCCTGAGGCTCCAACCTGGCAACCCCCTTTGACAGGTACGGTGAAAATCAACTGGGATGCTTCCATCAATGAGAGGGATGGTCGTATAGGGGTGGGTATGGTAGCTCGGGATGCTTATGGGATGGTGTTGGGGGCCCGTTGTGTATCTAAATGCTTACGTACGGATCCACTTATTGCTGAGGCTATGGCAGCATTGTTTGCAGTGCAATTTTGCATAGAAGTGGGTTTCTTTGATGTGGTTTTTGAGGGTGATGCACAGACAGTAATCAAGGAAATCGACTCCCAACCTCCACACCTATCCAGAATTGGGCATTTTATAGAAAGTATTGCCTCTGTAAGGCAACAGTGCAGAAATTCCAATTTTGTTTATGTCCATAGAAGTGTTAATGGAGCTGCCCATGTTCTAGCATGTGAGGCAGCTTTTAGTAATGTAAATGAGACATGGTTAGAGGATACTCCAAGGAGTATCGCTCATATTGTAACTAAGGAATCAATCCTTAGATCCTAATTTTGTTTGGGAGTTTTAATAAAAGCGTAATGATCCAGTTCAAAAAAAAAAAAAATAGTTCTACAATCTCGTCATGAATCCATGTTGTTTACTGATCACTCCGGCTTTCTACACTTTGATCAGTTTCATCTAAAAACAAAAAATGGGGAGATAAAGGGATGAGTTTGGGAAAACTCATTAAGTGTATACATAAAAATAAATACAACAATTTTAAAATTTTTCAAGAAATTGTGAAATAATTTCATGTCAAATTCCCCTTTCATGTGGGAATTCTTTTTGGGTTTCATACAAAAAGATACTCTAATTGAAAATTCTTCGGTGACAAATTCTGCTTTTATAAAAGAATATTTACTTTTTACATAATCATCTTCTTGGCATGTCAAAAAAAAAAAAAAAAATCATCTTCTTGGAATTTTAGAACATGACTTAACCTATAGCCACAGGAAAAGTCTTCTATGGGATGAGACCACCCCGATTAGAAATATCCTCATGATGGATCATACCTTCTAACAGTGCTTCCTTAAGTATGGCTGCTAGCAAGGCTAAAATTCTCATAACAATTGTTTATCCATATATGTCGAAAGTCCATTGTAAAATTTGTCCATGAGAATTGTTCTTTATCTGATATTGAGGTAATATTCCTTTTGTAACCATTTTGTGTGTAAGTCACACTAGCTAATAGCATCCGTTTATTCACGCCTATCCCATCCCTCATTAATTATCACAATTTGAGCCGGTGCTCATGCTCATTCTTGCTGTCAATGTACCTGCAAATTCAGCAGCCACAAGGCCCTCACCAATATAGTTACTTGGAAAATGATTTTTATGTGGCAAAACATATTCATATTTATTGAAAGTTAACAAAATATATCTAAAAGTAAAAGACCATAACAGGCTTTTCCAGGCATACTTGGCCAAGATTCTAATATGCATTTTCGACTTTGAGAAATTGTATTTTAGAGTTTGTCTATATACTAAAATCTATGTTTAACATTTTCAGGTCACACTCATGCAAGCTATTTTAGATGAGAACAAAAATTTACTGCCTTTTTATAGCAAATAACTATCAAAAAAATGACAATTTGAAAAATGTTATCGTTGAAAAATTACGATCCTTAGAATTGAAATAAAGAAACACAAATAAAGAATATTTAAATAATATATATATAAATAGATAATTGGATGTATGGTATTTTTTGAAACCCATCAAATAAAATAGATAAAAGTAGGTTTTGATTAACTATTTTACATATAATACATAAGTCATCGGAAGTATTCTTTTAACTTTCACCATTAATGTTGAGAAGTGTAAATATAGTTTTTTGAATGGAGCATAACCCTATGAGACCCAAAGAAGCATAATTTAGAAACATAAATGACGGACGAATAATTGGATGAATATCCCTTTTTACTTGGACTCCTTCCATTTTCTTGGGAAATATCCCCAATAATTGGATGAATGGGCTTAAGAATCCAACTAGGCCCATATGACTTTTCTGGTCAATAAAGAAGCTAAATACAATGTTACCAACCGGGCCCAATCAGCTGATCCCATCACTAACCAACGTGCCCATTAATTCACCCAGCAGGCCGGGTCGGTTAGACATTCAGCAAAAGCCAATTTGAAGCTACATGCGCAAAGTCACCAAAAGACCGAGATACTCGGAGGGGTCCGAGTGTCTCGGATGTTGAGGCTCACGTTCCAGATAGTGTTCCCATAACCTGGACATGGGTACACACGATCAAGCGCGACAAGACCTCCGAGCTTGACCTGTAGAATCACACGTTCCAGGAGTAATGCGCGTCACCCATGTTCCGGAAATAACCACCCACGATTAAGAGATCCGATCTCCTCCATTTCCGGGGTAAGTCGGCTCCCATTCTAGCTCTCTATAAATATCCACAGGTTGCCCAGGTATGAACTAGTAGAAACTCTGGCATTTTGAGTATTTTGGCTTTTTAAACATAAATTGACTTAAGCATTAGAGTGGGAGCAGTTGACACCTCAAGCAAGCAAATACTCTTATCGAGCTTACTATTTTACGAGATATTACAAAATGTACTTTCTAAGAGCTTGTACTGTACCAGAAACTATTCAAAAAAATCTTCATAATGATCGATCACCAACATCAAATGGGTGCATTACGAATAAGAAGATTATTGCTTCAAACATTGTTTGTTTTGCAGGTATTCAATTCCCAAAAATAAATTAACACCACCAAAAGAAGCTACGAACTTTTGGTAATCAGAACTCCCAAATATAATAAGACATTTTAATAATATATTATCAATAATGATCATTCAACAAATTATGGAGTTCGTGATCCACAGCTGTTCGTTTTTTAATTTTAATTTTATATATATATATATATATATATATATAACTCTTTAAATGCACTAACTTAAAAACAAAACAATGAAGCATTCATTATTTCTTCGGACACAAGCTAATTTATTTATTTTCTCCACTAAATCAACAAAAAGGTAGCATAAGCATCCCTAATATGAGCTTTTGTATTTCAAATTTTTCACTAAAATTGGGTGAAAAACTCAAAAAACTTCACTTCAACAAGCTCTCTATAAATTATTTATTTTGGCTCTTGTCAGAATCTCACCTCAAATTTCATGAGCTATTCAATATTTTATTATTTCTCTCTCCTTTAATTTAACTTTTCACTTTTCTTTTCTTCTCATTTGTTAAGAGTAGTCGTTGCTTAAAACCAATAAAAAATTAATACTTATTTGAAATAGAGAAATATTAAGAGAGTTTGATGTATGAAGCCTTTTAAAAGTGATAAATAAAATCAAAAAAGTAGATTCTTGAGCTAAAATTTGGAGAAAATTTAAAGAGCTCACTAGGGATGCTCAAAATATGTTATAGTTTATGAATTCAGGCATATTAAACTTAAATTAATGTCTATTAACACCCTAACATATTATCTGCAATTAAGTGAAATTTTCAATAAGAGGGATCACTAGGAAAAAAATTTAAGTTACGAGACAAAATCATGGTAATTAAGAATAGAAACTAATTGGAATAAATTTAAACATATTGTGGATGTAATTAAATCTGAGCCAAGTCATTTGAGATTACATAGAATCGATCAAACATGTCATAGCCCGAGAGACTATATATTTTGTGTGTCATAGATAAATGAAGTTTGGGTTGAAGAATTTTTAAATTGCATGTGTGGTATTATTTCTAGGGAGCTTTTGTGTCATGAGTGATTAAATTTTATTCAATAAAGATAGATCTTATTTCAAAAACAAATAATAAATAAAAGAGATTAAAAAAAAAAAAAAAAAAAAAAAAGAAAAGAAGAAAAGAAGGTGGATATATCTGTCTTTTAAATATTTAAGCAAACAAGCTAAGTGAACTGGCTAGGGTTCTAAGCATCCCTTTGACAAAAATGTTTACCCATGTCATATATCATGCTCGATCAGTTTCTTTATAAATTTAAATTATATTACTTAACAACAATTAAACTCAATATATATGAAAAATAAAGCAAAATAAAAAGTTAGGGTGGCCTCCTGTTATGCTAGCATACCCATAATATATATAATTTTATTTTATTTTATTTATTTTTGATAAGGGTATCCCGGAGAGCACATTTTGTAGACGATGTCATGGGTCGACTATCCTACACAGTGGTAGTGTTCCGTGTGCAGAAGTCTATGAACTACTCCAGACTAATCCCCGACCCAATACTCTTGGTCATTCAGAGTACGAGGCGATGAGTTACGAGTTTTTCATCCGGGTGATTGGCCCTGAGAGAGAGTTTATACTGAGGAGTTTCAAACAAGAGACCTCATGAATATTACACCTTAGAAGCTGCCTGCCTAGACCACTTAGCCAACCCCTTAGGGTTGGGGTTAGCATTAAGCATTATATGTTGTTATTCTTAATACTTTTTAATTTGTTTGTTGAATTATTTAAAGTCTTACGAAAGAAAGAGTAGGTATATATTGCTCGATCTCACATTAATTTAGATTAATAAACTTTACTTGTTCGAGATCTGGTGAGTCATTAAATCTTATATTCACATTATTCAGATTATATATACAGTAGATCAGGATCCTTTTTAGTGCCACGTTGAAAGATTTAGATTCTTTTTGTGCAAATTAATACATGGGGATTTTGCTAAGGTGTATAGTCGTACAAGCTAGTAAATGCAGTGGGCTTAATTATCGATGTTAGACTTGCTAAAAAAATTGTCGTTTTGGAGAAATTCCTTTTCATTCTGATTCTATTCCCTAATCTATGGACAAGTCACAAGTACGTACAACTCACCCGGCCCTTCATTAATATTTCCACCTGCTTCATTTATGAAGAGATTTGTCATGGCCATCGATCCGCCTCACTCACTCGCTCACCAGTCACCCCCTTCCCTTCGTTTAATATTTTTTCACCCACTTCATTTATGAAGAGATTTTTCCATGGCCATCGGATCCGATCTCACTCATCCCCTTCATTTAATATTTTTAGATGCTGCTTCGATTTTTAATTTCCACCAAATCACTCTGTATCTTCTTCACTTTTACATTCTCAGCTTTTCATTTATGATGAGATTTTCCATCGCCATTCGCCAAAATCGGATTCGGATCCATCTCTACTTAATAAATGACTGATTTTGACTTGACGAGATGCCATGCTTTTTGAAAGCAGAGCGAACAAGATGGAACCCCAGGCTACACTCTTCGTTGGTTACGCATCTGATGACAAGACGGATCCCCTCATTACTCTTGCAGCACTACCACCCCTGGCACTGCAGTTTGGCTACTGTTTAGTCTGTGGTTCGCAAGAATATTATTCTTCATGTTATTCTTTAAAAACATATAAATGCACATGTAGTTGAAGCGGCAGAGAGAGAGTAATGAGGATACAACCTTAAATCATAAATACAAATTGAATTTCACCACCTTCCCTTTCTGTTGGGCAACATTACTGAGTTGGTTGGGAAAAGTAAATGACCCACTCCGACCTGGACCTTTTATTAATACTCAAACACGGATTGAGATCCCCGGCAATGTTTAGAAAATTGCCAAGCTAGCAATAGTAACAATCTGAGCCGTCCACTGCAGTAAACGGTCCAAAAAAAGCCACGCATTCAGGCCACGTCATCGATCCGCGTGAGGCTTAGAATTTGAAATCCAGACTAATAAAACACAACATTTCAACAAACCAGCTCCCACTCTTCAATCTGCCCAGTTGCACGGTAACGGCACAACATATTTGGAGGCCACCGACGACCGGAAAAAAGTGGCTGTTGCCGTGGCGGTAAGAGCATTCGTAGTACGCCTCTGGGACTACGACCCCCAAAACATTCTGTTCAGAGCTAATCGAAGAGGCTTGCGTAGCCTGATTTCTTGGCAGGCTATCGTTCCAGCTTCTCCATGAGAACCATCTCTTTTGCCCCTCTTCTTCTACGTGAGTTCTCTGCCGTACCCAATTCTCAAGTTTAGTTCTTTTGCTTTTGTTTTGATGTGTAAGATTGGTTCTTTTGATTTTGTTTTGATGTGGGTTGTATTTGATATGTTGGTTGGCGTGTTTTATATTGGTTTTAGGATTTTGGGTTTGTGAAATTTTGCGCTTTGTGTTATTGGTTAGCATTTTGGCTCGTGGGTTTCTGAGGTTTTGCGGTGTTTTATTTGCTAGTTTTGAGTTTGGAAGGTTGGGTTTCGTCAAATATCAGTCCGTGGCTTGGGAGTTTATGAAATTTCAATGGGTTGCTTGATGGACTGTAAATTGCAAGTTGTTTCAGATACATGAAACTGATCCCTGTTTGTCAAAATTTGTTCGTGTAGTTAGTGGGTCAACGTTATTAAATATCTTTAGCAGATTTAAGACACCTTATGGATTAGACAATTCATCTAAAAATAAAAATTATTGTGAATCCCATTAGTCATTAGTTGGGAGTGTTTGTTCTCTTTCTGATTCCTGGTTCTTGCAACCTTTAAACTTACGTTGGCAACCTTAAACGCATAACAAAACACGCCCACCGATGGATTAATCTTAGGTTGGGAATGAGCTGTTTTGGGAAACAGTTAATACTTTGTGATTTGCTTCAGCCTCTTCATATTTTTTACTATTTTTTTATTTGCTTTGTTATGTTTATTTTTGGTGTATAATATTTCGTAAATTAGAATGATGATTTGTTCTTATTCATCTTATCACTATCTCAATTCACGCTAATCTTTGTTGCTTTACAAACTCGTCTTTTATAAAGTTTATTTGATTTTAAACTCCCGTTAGGCTCGGGGTTGTATTGCCTGTTTCGATTTGTTGCTGGAACATGTGTTATGGTTTCTTCTTGTGGTTGTGTTTTGATTACTATATATATGGTTGAAGATTTATTGCATACCATCTTGACTTGTTTTTAGGATTTTGTTTTGAGATTTAGCTTTCGTGCACTTTCTTGTCTGATCCAATATTTTTATGCAATTTTGGAGATCTAGGCTTTGAGAATTACCTATATAGGAATGATTGGGGGTCGTAGTCCCATAGGTGTATTTCGCCGGATATTAGTGCTGTTGTATGAGGTGTTCTTCATTATACTTTTGCTGGAGTCATGCTTTATGGCAATACTTTTACAATGAAATGAGATGGAATATACATGAATGATGATAACAGTAATTCCACTTCTGAAAATTGCAAGTAGCATGGCAACATTCCAGATCCAGCGGGGTGAGGGAAACTCCTCATCTTTCTGCCATTTCTTTTTGTTTTGATTCACAAATTTTGGATTTCTGTGATATAGATATAGATTTATTAAGGATTCTATGCATGATATTATCTTTGTTGAAGATGTTAGGTGTGTGTGGGGATTTTGCAGCGGCAGTGTTAAGTAATGCTTAGTTTCCTTTTCACTATATGTTTTACTATACGTTGTAAATGGTTTATGAACAGTGTCGTGAAGCTTCATGTAGGTGACTTATTTGAGAGATGGTTTTTATTCTAACCTTCTGTGGTTTTGTTGCCATTATATATATATTTTTAATTATTTTAGCGACATGCAGGGCCTGTAATGCTCTACCATGATGAAGTCTTATGTTTTTCATGTTTTCTGCTTGCAGGGCCTGTAATTCGGTTGGTTGAATTCTAACCTTCTGTAAATTTCAGTTTGTTGAATTCGCTAGGCTAATGTTTGGTAGAATGCCAAATCGAGACCCGATTAGGTAGTTTTGCTGCTGTTAGTGGAGGAGAGGAATATGATTTCTTGGAATTCAATGATTGGTGGGAATGCACAATCTAAAGATTAGCTTAATGTTGCATGGGATTTTTTTGGGAAAATACTTGCTATATAGACTTCTCTTGGAACACAATGATTGACGCATGGCAAGATGAAAGATGCCTATCATTTGTTTAAATCAGATGCCAAAATAGAATGCAATGGGTATGAAAAATTAGGCAGTATTGGTGTTGTATCTTTTTGGGGGAATTTTGTTGATGTTTTTGAGCTTGTAGTTGACGTAATTTTTGTTGGTACTTGTAAATTTGTAATAGGTGTTGGGTGTTGTACCATGTCCAAAAATCAGGTGTTCTTTATATATAAGAGTTACGTTATATGGATGCTTGGAACTCTTTTGATTGAAGTTGTAAGTTAGGCGATTTGGTTGATTGCTTGGAACTCATCAAGTTGTAATGGGATGTTTATTGACTTATGAGGCTGTAATATTTATGATCTTATATAATAATTTTGGAACTCTTTTGATTGAAGTTGTAAGTTAGGCGATTTGGTTGATTGCTTGGAACTCATCAAGTTGTAATGGGATGTTTATTGACTTATGAGGCTGTAATATTTATGATCTTATATAATAATTTTGACCAGATCATGATTTTTTATGATCAGTTATATTTTTGACCAGCTCATGATTCTCTTTAATGTCAATATATGCAACTGAGATATAACTAAGAAATGTAGAGGTCAATTTTATGGTTGTGGGAATAAAATTGTAGGTCACGAGGTTTAATAACCAAGTTGGTGCACGTTAATACGTTATTTGCCTTTTTATACCATTTGGTGCCTTTTTAACAACCAATTCTGTTGCAAAGCCAAAACTGAATGAAAAATGTTCCATGTATAATTATCAAATATCATTTCTAGTAACAAAAAACGAAGACAGTGGAGGAGAGCAAAATGTGCAGTATGTCAGCATAAAAAAAGTCCATTGACAAAATCAATCTGAAAACAAGAACACATACTGCAAAATGTCCCAAGAAAACATAGAAATTTCATATAAGTAGTTCTATACATGTGATGAAACACAACCAAATTTGAAATTTTAGGCTATGAAAAACACAACAGGCAAGAAAGATCAATCCAACAAGGTCTTGATTCACGGTCCAAATTCCTCTATATTCTTTCTCTTTCTTTTAGCGCAGTAGAAAAGATGGTAAGGCAGAGAACCAACTAAGCTATGCCCGTAGCAATTTGAAATTCCATATAGTGGTTTTGCACAGAGACACCAAAGTCATTGTCAATAAGAACTGTGATGCTAGCAGATGCACAGGCTGCAACATACATAAGAGTGGATGTGATTTGCAATGGAAAGACATGGAAGTGACATGAGATACTACAACACTTTAAGAAGGAAAGTTGAATCAAGCAAAATCCACAAATATTTCACAGATGCCTATGGGATAAAATGAAAATTTGAATTTGAAGAGAATAAGGAAAATGCACCCAGAGATGGTTCAGAAAAACTTCAAACTAAACTGATGTTAATCATGTTAATTATATATATATATATATATATATATATATATATATATATATATATATATATATATATATTGTTACCATTCAGTCCACCCAATTTCAAATCCAACAAAAGATGGAATAACTGAGGTAGAATATTTCCAAGAATCTCAGCTGAGTACCAAAACTATGGCAAGCAAGTTACACTCATCTAATTATACTCATTTGCAAATACAGAGCTCCTCAAGAAATCAGCAGCCATATACATGACTGAAAATGTGATATTTAGGCTGTCAAGAGAAGGGCGTGATCACAAGCTTAAAGAGCATCAAC
This sequence comes from Alnus glutinosa, assembly GCF_958979055.1. Taxonomy (NCBI): domain Eukaryota; kingdom Viridiplantae; phylum Streptophyta; class Magnoliopsida; order Fagales; family Betulaceae; genus Alnus; species Alnus glutinosa. The sequence goes on along the minus strand of NC_084891.1, from coordinate 7,331,914 downwards.
AAGATTTTAACATAATTTTGTTTGACAGTTCCAGCATCTACGAATTCATGACATGAAAAACGTACGCATGGTTCAAAGAACTACTAAATACAAACTAACATGGCCATCACATTTAAAAAATTGCAAGCTTTTTTTTTTTATATTAAAAACAATGCAAGCACATGAAGCTCAATAGACAATAGACAACCAAAACAAAATCCCTTCTTCAATAGCTGAAATCAAGCCGACTTGAAGCTCATCAATCTTCACTACTTCAACTACAGAACCAACCAAGAAATCAAAATCTCAAACAACAAAACACCAATCGATCAAGCCATAACCGACCCTTACCACCGAAATCAACACCCAAAAATCCCCAAATCAAAACCTTAATTCAATTCGGTCCTCTCCAACCGAAACAAGGAACAAATCAAATTAATAGACAACCCACAATATTTTCCTTTAAACACCACGGTTAGAGCTTCTTCAACCAACCAATCAAGCCTAAATCTCAAAAGGAAACCAACACCCATACCTTGAGGAGGAACCGAAATCCACCTCAACCCAATTGGCCAAATCACAATAAAACCCCAAAACAACTTTACTAACTATAAATCAATTGGGTATATACCAAAATCATAGAGAAGAAAGAAAACAGAATCTCACCTAGCTTTGGTCTCTCCCAACCGTGAGCCCACCTTAGAGCCTCATAGTTGAAACGCACCGGTTCTCCTCCATCGTGCGTCACGCACTCTCCGCGTCTGGTTCTCTCTCTCTCTCTCTCTCTCTCTCTCTCTCTCGGCCTTGCCGTACCAAAACGAACCCAGACCAAAGAAAATGTAAAGAAAACAAATCGTGCCTTGTGTAAAAAAACAGAAAAAAATAAAAATAAAAATCAGAGAAACCTAACCTTGGTTCCGTCAACAGTGGAGACGGCAACTAAGGAGATGCGGTTGGCTGAGTTGGGGTAATGGACCTCGCGGTGGAGATGCTGCCGGTTAAAGAACAGCCGGCCGGAGAGAAGAGAGAGAGAGAGAGAGAGAGAGAACGACTGGCTGAGTTGGGGGAACGGACCTCGCAGTGGAGACGCTGCCGATGAAAGAACGACCGGCCGGACAGATGGAGAGAGAGAGAGAAACGGCGCCGGTGGGTTTTACTGGTCGCTGGGAGAGAGAGAACAGCCGGAAGAGAGGTGGGTTTCACAGGAGAGAGAGAGAGAGAGAGAGAGAGAGAGAGAGAGAGAGAGAGAGAGAGAGAGAGAGAGAGAGAGAGAGAGAGAGAGAGAGAGAGAGAGCAGCGTTGGGTTGGGGGGAAAATGAAATAATTTCAATTTCCCCCCATGTTGATCTTCTGATTCAAAAGAAGATCACGAAAAAAAAAGAAAAAAAGAAAAAGCCATGTCAGAATTGTATGTTTTAGGCAGACTAGGCCGTTAGATACATCTAACGGCCTAGATTGTAAAAAAAACTGCCACGGCAATTCTTAAGAATTGTCGTGGATCTCGATCCCTCAAACACACATGTCTAAACTAATTAGAATTTCAGCTCTATCTCTCAATTTCCTCTCAGCTCTCTCCTCCCTTTTGTTTTTGAAAATGTATCGTGATTGCAGCTTTGAACCTAACATTGCTGTTGAAGGTCGTTTTGAATTCAGGAGGAGAGATATTCGGCCTTCAACCATGAAGTCCTTAAGTCAAAACATGTTTGAGAAAGATGACAAATCAAAACCACGTGTACGTTTTTTTCTTTCTTTCTTCCTTTCTTTCTTTTTTGAGTTGTTTTATTTATTTATTTATTCGAGTTTTTATATTTATGTGCAGAGCTTTAGGCAGTGGATTGATAATTTTCATGACTTTGACGATGCATATAAAGCTGTATGGAATTTGTGGGAGCACGACGGTTTGAATGTTACTGCTTTAGCCGAAAATGGAAGGAGATTGATGAGGACAATTGCGGACCACCTCAGCAAACTTCACTATGCTTCATTGTACTGCGGAAACCTTATCGACCGACTTTTTGTAGAACTTCCCGAACTGTACGTTACTTTTCCATATCCTCCCGAAGAACCAAAAAATGAAGATGAACTACGTGTCGGTATCAGAAATGATACACTTCAATTTCAACATGTAGTGTCTATCCTCCTCCAAAACGAGCCTCTCATGTTTGACAACAGTAATGAGTTGAAGGCTCTACCCACTGAGTTGAATTTCTTTTTTTTTCTGAAGTTTTTCTTCGTGGCCTCTACCATCCTAATCTTGAAATCGTCAAAGAACATAGTTTATTTCAACTTTATCATCCTGTGAATTACGATTCTTTAGATAGGATTAAATTTTTACATGGAATTATTATATATCGTAACAAAAGTTATAGGAGGCTTATAACTTTTCTTGATTTGAATAATCCTGCTTATATGCTTTCTGACTGGCAAAGCCGAGTTAATGCCGGCTCCAGTTTGCAAAGGATTTTGTTAAAGAGCCTTCCTAACTATTATATTGGTGAAACTAATTTCTGCGGTTGTATTCCCTCCTTCATCCGAAATGTTCATCATCATTACGCTCAGCAACCTGGCAACAAGGTATTTATTTTTAAATTTGTCATATAGATAAATAAACTTCTATATATACATTAATTATTATTATTATTATTATTATTATTTTTAAATTTTTTGTTTTTTCTTTAATCACAGTTCAAGTCTCACGAAGTGGTTGATCAAGAAATAAACCAGCTATTTCCAGGAATTTATTCCAAGATTCTAGATGCTACGATACGTAGCTTCCACGTAAATTATATGGCGCCATTCGGTTGTAAATATGTTGAAGTGTTCAAGACAGGGCCATTCGGATTTAAGCCACCGACATACAGGTAGGTTGGTTAGTTTAGTATAGTTATTTACCATTATTATTATTTTTAGTGCACTTAAATGTCATACTGACTTAAAGAATATATGGTGTACGTGATTTGTGATTAGGAGGAGGAGGACTGGAGGAGGTGAAGAAGACTGATACGTAAACTGGGTGTTTTTGTGAAGCTTTTTCAGAGACCAAATTTGTTAAATGACAATATAATTAGCTTTGATATTTTGGAACTCATTCAATACGAATACATGCATGTTTTACATTATCTTGGTTTATGAGGTTTATTTGTGAATATGTTGATTTGTGTTTTTCGGGTGCCTAAGCCTTTAATTAAAAAGTTGAATAAAAAAAATTGTATTCCCCACCGTCGGAAGGCCGCCGTACGTACGTTGTTCTGCCCATGTTTCTGCTCAACACCACCGCTTGTTCCGGCCACGCTGCTGCTTGAGCCATGCACGGCTAGCTCGTTCAGCTGAGATGCTCGAATCATCAGGTGATTAGATTTCTTCGTGTCCTCGATCAATAGCTATCCGATAGATACATGCAGTTAAGTTGTATAGACGACGCAATATGGGCCAGTTTTACTTGGATGTCTGATCAACCAATTTAGCATGGTGCAATTAATGAGCAAATGTACAAGAGCAATGCAACTATATATATATATATATATATATATATATATATATATATATAAAAGCTAATTTGGTGATCTATATGTGCTTAGGTGAAAGCAAAGGATATGATGCACTCCACAGCCTAACAAAGGTGTTAGATTATATTCGTATTGTCCCATTGTCCCACATGGGCTACGTTGTATATTTGTCCTTTATGTACTAGCCTATATATAGGCCTCTCATGTACAGTATTTTGTGTGATTCAATATATATTATTTCTCTCAACATGGTATCAGAGCACAGGTTCTGAATCACCTATTTATTTTATTATTCTTTTTCTTTGGCCTCTTCCCGGAAATTTTCCGGCGCCGCCGCCGCTGCTTCCGCCGTACCTCATCGCTCTGTCTTCCTCGGTTCTCTGTCTTCCAGTCCCTGTTTCAACTTGGTTCATATACCAATCGAAACCTTGGGAGACCACCGTGCCAGAGCCGTCGAGAACAGCCCTATCTGCCCATTCACGCGCCTCCACGCACCGCCTGAAGTTTCTGCCGCCGCCAGCCTCTGCTGCCGCTCCACCATCAGACGATCCAGCCGTTCGATCGTTCCGATTTCAGCATAGATCCCTAGACAAGCCGCCTAGCTGCTCGGGGACACCTCTTTTGTCCAAATCTGACGGTCCACGCGCCGCCACGCGCCACTAGAAGACTGCAGCACGCTGGTTCACGCGCCCACGCGCCGCCACCCATCGAGCGTGTCATTCACGCGCCAACCTCTGCAGTGCCACGTCAGCCCTAGCGCCACGTCAGCACTAGTGCCACGTCAGCCTGGTGCCACGTCATCGTTGACCGTTGACCATTGACTTTGACCGTTGACTCGGCTGACCAAGTGTTTTCTACTTATTTTCTCGTTCTGATTTCATTTTTCTGGTCTATTTCTGCTTTTGGCATCTCCAGATGGCACAAAACGAGATTCTTACTCATATTCATGCTACATTGGATGGCACCAACTACATTGTTTGGTCCCAATCTATGAGGAGCTTTCTTAAAGGCCGCAAGCTCTAGCTTTATGTGACTGGGGATATCCCCAAGCCTACTAAAGTCGATGCCGAAACTGATGCTGCCTTCCACACTCGTCTTATTGATTGGGACAGCAAACATCATCAGATTCTTACATGGTTCCGTGCCTCCACCATTCCCTCTATTGCGGCTTTATTTGGCAGTTTTGATGATGCACAGGGTGCTTGGGATATGCTTGCTTCTCGCTACTCGTCGATTGATGGTTCTCGCGAGTACCAGATTATTCTTGATCTCTATCGCCTGAAGCAAGAATCAAATCAGACTATTACGGATTTCTTTGCTCACATGCAGTTCTTATGGGATCAGTTGGCTCTTTCTGATCCTGCTTGGAGGGACCCTACCGATGCTCAGATGTATGCTGCCCGCAGGGACCAGCATCGTCTCTATCAGTTTCTGATGGCTCTGCGGGATGATTTTGAGCCTGTTCGTGGGCAACTTTTGCATCGCTCTCCTCTTCCCACTTTGGACCAGGCTGTCTGTGAGCTTGTTCGAGAGGAGACCAGATTGTCTACTTTGCGCTCTCAGCACACTCCGCATACTCATCCTGTATTAGCTGCTCCATCTCCTCAGACCGAGCACTCTGACAAGTCTGTTCGTGGACCCTCCAAGAATCGTGACAATCCTTTTTGTCGCTATTGTCGCCGTCGTGGGCATACCATTGACAAATGTTGGCGCAAGGCTAAATCTTCTACACATGCTGCAGCTGTTACCACTACTGAGAGTGCTTCTTCTTCGGCTACCTCAGCTGCTCCCTCTGGCGACTCTACCGGATCTACTCTCACTTTATCTTCAGCTGACTTTGAGGCAATTATCAACCAGGTCCTCGCTCGTTCTGGTAATGCATCTTCCTCTGTCCTCTCCGTTTTGCCAGGTCAATCTTCCTCTTGGCTTTTTGACTCCGCCTGCTGCAACCATATGACGCCATATGCCTCTTCATTTACCACTTCTGTCCCTCCCCCACATACATCTTTAATTCACACAGCTGATGGCTCTTCTATGACGGTTCAATCCTTAGGCACTGTTCATACGCCTTTCCTTTCTGTCCCTGATGTCTTTCATGTGCCTAAATTATCCTTTAATCTCTTATCTGTTGGGCAATTGTGTGAATTGGACTATAGACTTGTTTTTGACTCCTCTGGTGTGTATGTGCAGGATCCTCGGACGGGCCAGACACTTGGGACCGGGCGTAGAATTGGGCGACTGTTTGAGCTTTCCTCCTTACACCTTTCCATCCCCGGTGTCTCTGCTGCTGTCACTTCATCGTCGCCATCTCTTGCTCTTTGGCATTCGCATCTTGGTCATGCATCTCTGTCTCGGGTACAGATTTTAGCTTCTAAGGGTTTCTTAGGTTCAGTGTCCAATAAGTCTTTTGATTGTATTTCTTGTCAACTTGGGAAACAACCTGCTTTGCCTTTTAATAATAGTGAGTCTATTGCATCTACTTCTTTTGATTTAATTCATTCTAATGTTTGGGGACCTTCCCCTGTTCCTAGTATGAGTGGCTCACGCTATTTTGTGATTTTTGTGGATGATTTTTCTCGTTACACTTGAGTGTTTTTAATGAAATCAAGCTCTGAATTATTGGATATCTATCGCAATTTTGCAAAAATGGTTGAGACCCAGTTTTCTAAACACATTAAAGCTTTTCGTTCTGATAATGCCTTAGAATATACTCAACAAGCTTTTCAAAATATTTTAAAACACTATGGCACTGTTCCTCACTTGTCTTGTCCAGGCACCTCACAGCAAAACGGAAGAGCTGAACGTAAACTTCGGCACATTCTAGACACTGTTCGTGATCTTCTTCTTTCCTCTTTGGTTCCTACTCCTTTTTGGGGTGAAGCCACTCTCACAGCTGTCTACACTATCAACAGGTTGCCTACCCCTCTCCTTGCAAATTGTACCCCTCACGAGCGGTTGTTTGGCTCTTCTCCCACTTACCATCAACTCCGTGTGTTTGATTCCGCCTGTTTTGTTTTGCTCCAACCTCATGAACGTACCAAACTCGAGCCTCGTTCTCGATTATGTTGCTTTCTTGGATATGGGGTAGAACAAAAGGGTTATCGGTGTTATGATCCCGTGTCACACCGCCTTCGCATCTCTCGTCATGTGGTCTTCTGGGAGCATAAGTTATTTCACGACGTTGGGAAATTTTGCTTGCCCTCTTTTCCTCCCTTTACCACACTTTTCGAGACGCCTCTCTCTCACTCTACCTCTGGTGAAATTTGTCCCGAGTCTTCCTCACTTGAGCCGCAGTCTTCAAATGCTCATGATGTCGCTACGCTTGAGTCTCAAGATTCTGTTCCATCCGAGGCTCCGGCTCCTGCCTCCCCACCTGCTCTTCGCCGATCCACTCGGGTAAAGTCTCTTCCATCTCATCTCCAAGACTTTCATTGTTTTCATGCCTTAGCTGCCTTACATGAACCTCACTCCTATCGTGAGGCTTCCACTAACCCTCTTTGGCAGGACGCGATGAAAGAGGAACTTGATGCATTACACAAGAACCATACATGGGATCTGGTTGACTTGCCTCGAGGAAAGTCTGTTGTTGGGTGTAAGTGGGTCTACAAAATCAAGACTTGTTCTGATGGTTCTGTTGACAGATACAAGGCTCGTCTTGTGGCCAGAGGTTTTACTCAGGAGTATGGTGTGGATTATGAGGAGACTTTTGCTCCTGTTGCTCGCCTCTCTTCTGTGCATGCTCTTTTGGCTGTTGCTGCTTCTCGCCATTGGTCACTTTCTCAAATGGATGTCAAAAATGCCTTCCTTAATGGCGATCTCAGTGAAGAAGTCTATATGCAGCCACCTCCTGGCCTCTCTTCTCCTCCGAACAAGGTCTGTCGTCTTCGCCGGGCTCTCTATGGTCTAAAGCAAGCTCCACGGGCATGGTTTGCTAAGTTTAGCGCCACTGTCTCTGGTCTTGGCTACTCCATCAGCTCGTATGACTCTGCCTTGTTTATTCGTCGCACAGATCGAGGCATCATTCTTCTGTTGTTATATGTTGATGACATGATTATCACTGGCGATGATTCTCTTGGTATTCTGGAGCTCAAACAGTTTCTCAGTCAGCATTTTGAGATGAAGGATCTTGGCACTCTCAGCTATTTTCTTGGTCTTGAGATTTCTTCTTCTTCTGATGGTTTATATTTGACACAGGCCAAGTATATATCTGATCTGCTTTCACGGGCCAATCTCACAGACTGTAAGATCGTCGACACACCGACTGAGCTCAATATCCGCCTCAATCTACAGGATGGCGAGCCTCTCCGTGATCCCTCTCTCTATCGGCATTTGGTTGGTAGCCTTGTTTATCTTACTGTTACTAGACCTGATATCTCATATGCTGTACATCAGGTGAGTCAGTTTATGGCTGCTCCCCGTTCTACTCATTTCTCTGCTGTCCTTCGCATCCTTCGCTACCTCAAGGGGACTTTATTTCATGGGCTCCACTTCTCCTCTCTGTCTCCTCTTGAGTTGTATGCTTATACTGATGCTGATTGGGCAGGTGATCCTACAGATCATCGCTCTACCACTGGTTATTGTTTTCTACTTGGCACTTCTCTTATTTCTTGGCGTAGTAAGAAGCAGTCTGTTGTTGCTCGCTCTAGCACTGAGGCAAAATATCGTGCTTTAGCTGACACCACCTCGGAGCTCCTTTGGTTGCGATGGCTATTACAGGATATGGGTGTCACTTTTTCTTCTGCTACTCCTGTCTACTGTGATAATAAAAGTGCTATTCAGATTGCCCATAATGATGTCTTTCATGAACGGACCAAACATATTGAGATTGATTGTCACTTTGTCCGTCATCACCTTCTTCAGGGCTCTCTACAACTTCATTCTGTCACGTCTCATGATCAGTTCGCGGACCTCTTCACAAAGTCTCATCCTCCAGGGCGGTTCGGCGATCTTGTGTCCAACCTCAAGATGGTCTCTTGCACTCCACCTTGAGTTTGAGGGGGGGTGTTAGATTATATTCGTATTGTCCCATTGTCCCACATGGGCTACGTTGTATATTTGTCCTTTATGTACTAGCCTATATATAGGCCTCTCATGTACAGTATTTTGTGTGATTCAATATATATTATTTCTCTCAACAAAAGGAAAGGAAAGGAATGGGGTTAATGGTTCAAGTTATCTATATGTAAGTTTCTATTAACAAAAGTGATTTTCCTTCTTTATGGCTTGATGATTACTGCATATATGCCCGTGGCCAGGAGGGCAATGGGGTTGATGGTTCCAGTATCTATATGTTGTCACTGAGAACTCTGAAGGAGGACATTGGGGGGTAAATGTAGTTTCTCTTTATTTTCTTGTTATTTTTTTGATTCAAAAAATTAAGAAAACCCTGCAGGTTTATTGAGACCTCAGGATTAGATTATACGTTTAGTGAGCTACACGTGGCTATTTTCATTGTCATTGAACCTAAAATGATGTGGATTTAATTGTTTGTCTGCAACATGCTTGTATGTATCATGGTGATTGAAAAGTTACATACAGAATTTAATTAATTCGTCATCTTTCATCTTTCATCTTTCTTCTTGGGTGCAGGATCGGTTCATGACTTCATAGTTCATATAGCACTGCTCTTGGTGGTGGATCTTCTTTGGGTTAACTCTTTGGTGGTACTGGTGGTAGTATTGGTAATTGAGATATGACATCCTACATACAAGATGGAGATGGAATAATTAATGTCGGTTGATCTTTGTGAAACTTCAGATGAGGCAATGCTAGCTGTCAATCTTAATCGAAACTTTAGGGTATATTGTTGTTTCCACATATGCCTGAGTTGCTTTGCCGCTTTCTTTTCATTTTCAGCAACTTTTATAGGTGCATGGTCACATGGAAATGAAATAAGTCCTTTTCTTTTTTTTTTCTTTTTTTTTTTTTA